>NW_022196891.1:6736450-6737202 GCF_008632895.1 Mastomys coucha
AGGTGTCCAGCGGGCTTAGCTGGGGTTCAGGGGTTCAGCCAGTTCAGGCTGAGTGCTCGGATTTGGTTACGAGGGATTTGGACTGCGGTAGAGGCAGTCTCTCCCCTGGGTTTGCAGCTCGGTGCACAGAGCTGCTAGTTATATGTTTATGTGTTTTCATGTTACATGTGAATTTCGTATCGTGGTGTGAGTGGTGTGTGTGGGAAGTCTTGTCCTTGTGGCTGTACTACAACGTGCGCAGGGCGACCAGGCCCGAGAGAGTGCGCAAGTATCCGGCATCAGATCTGCCAGCCAGCTGGGAGCCCACTGGTAGTGGCTGCAGGCAGCAGAAGGCGATGAGCATGCAGCGCCCGCTGCACTTGCCCATGGCTCCTCCTCGCGCCGCGTGGGGTCGCGTCGTCCCAGGGCGGCGGGGCCGGCGACTAGGGCCGGGTCCCCAGAGCCGGCCGCCCGCCCCGCACCCCGAGTGCATGGTGCGCCCGGTCCGCGCGGGCTCTGCTGCACCTCCCGCCCGCAGCGCCGGCCAGCGCTCAGCGGTCCCCGCAGGCACGGAGCGCAGCGCGGTGCAGCACTGCCTAGCTGGGGAAGCCGCCTGGGCGCTAGGCCGCCGCCGCTTCCCGGCCCAGCACGTGGCTCGCCCGCCACCCCGGAAGACTGGCGGTGACTTGCGGGGGAGGGGTGCCGGGGTGTGTACACACTACACTAGATCGGGAGCGCATCCGCCGTGCGTGACTTGAGAGACGGGCCTTTAG
>NW_022196891.1:6741683-6742416 GCF_008632895.1 Mastomys coucha
GGTGGAGCCCTCTCTGTTGAGGTATTCTTATGCTAATTCTCTGGTTCTTGCTGGAGGCAGGCAGAGGGAAATCTCGACCTAACTCTTTCAGCTAATGTCTTAGAGTGAGAGAAACCTTTCAATTACTCTCTAGTAATTAAAACATTAAACTAGGATAGTTAGAACATTGGTGAACGTCAGAAAGCAATGTCTGAATTTTCTCTTGCTAGCTGTAAGAAAATGATATCTTGGTGAGTTCCTAGCACACTATTACGAGCACATATCTGGGCTACCTCTGAGTTTGGGGTGCCAGGCAACAATGTGGAGGCAGACTGACTTTCCTTGAAGTTTACGCCTCAAATACTGCCATCATGCAAAGGGTACGTGGCATTTAGGCAAAGCAGAGAGCAGTGGCAGGCCTCATTGAACAGGGTCAAACAGCCGCATTTGTGCATTAATGGCTCTTAGATCATGGAGAAGTCTCCACTTCCCCGATTTCTTTTTTATAACAAAAATGGGTGTGTTCCAGGGCGAGGTGGATGGTTCTAAATGACCTAGCTGCAGCTGCTCCGCAATCAGCCTTGTAGCAGCTTTCAGTTTTTCAGAGGATAGGGGCCATTGAGGAACCCACATGGCCTCCTCCATAAGCCAGGGTATGGGCATTGAGCCCTCAATGGCCGCTAGGAAAAACCCAGGCCCTGTCTTCCCGGATTGCCCTCTTGTGAGACGCCCTGCGGGCAAGAACAGAGAACCT
>NW_022196891.1:6743510-6796152 GCF_008632895.1 Mastomys coucha
TGCTTATATACACCACAGTGTGGCGTATCTGCCCACAGCGTGGCGTGTCTGCCCATGATTGGCTGTCCACTCATTACCCTACGTAATGCCCCGGGATGGGCCATGACATGGCGTCCTTTTCACTCCACGCACATGCGCAAACAGTTCTCCACGCACATGTGCAAACAGTTGTCCACTAGGAGTTAACAGTAGAAGTAGGTGCCATCCCGCCATGGCGAATGCCTCTCCAGCTTCACAGCTCCCCACAACCATCCCTGACCTCAAGCTGTACTACAGAGCAATAGTGATAAAAACTGTATGGCACTGGTGCAGAGACAGACAGGAATATCAATTGAATAGAACTGAAGACTCAGAAATGAACCCACACACCTAGAGTCCCTTTGTCTTTAACAAAGGAGCTAAAACCATCCAGTAGAAAAAGAAAGCATTTTCAATCACTGGTGCTGATTCATGTGGAGGTCAGCATGTAGAAGATTGCAAATCAATCCATTCTTGTCTCCTTGTACAAAGCTCAAGTCCAAGTGGATTAAAGACCTCCATAGAAAAGCAGATACACTGAAACTAATAGAAGAGAAAGTGGGCAAGAGCCTTGAATACGTGGGCACAGGGGAAATTTTCCTGAACAGAACATCAATGGCTTATACTCTAAGATCAAGAATTGACAAATGGGACCTCATAAAATTTCAAAGTTTTTGTAAGGCACCTCATAAAATTTCAAAGTTTTTGTAAGGCAAAGGGCAATGTCAATAGGACAAAATGGCAACCAACACATTTTGAACAGATCTTTACTAATCCTACATCCAATAGAGAGCTAATATCCAATATATACAAAGAACTCAAAAACTTAGACTCCAGAGAATCAAATTACCCTATTAAAAATGGGGTTCAGAGATAAACAAAGAATTCTAAACTGAGGAATACTGAATGGCTGAAAAGTACTTAAAGAAGTTTTCAATATCCTGATTCATCAGGGAAATGCAAGTGAAAATGACCCTGAGATTCTACCTCACACCAGTCAGAGTGGCTAAGTTCAAAAAGTCAGGAGACGGCATCTGCTGGCGACGATGTGTAGAAAGAGGCACAGTACTCTATTTCTAGTGGGATGGCAAGCTGGTACAACCACTCTGGCAATCAGTCTAGCTATTCCTCAGAAAAATGGACATAGTATTACCTGAGGACCCAGCCATACCACTCCTGAGCATATACCCAAGAGATACTCCAACTATGTTCATAGTAGCTTTATTCGTAACAGGAACTGTACACACCTTCAGTATCTCTCATCTGAAGAATGAATTAAGAAATGTGGTTATTTACATAATAGATCACTACACAGGTATTAAATACAAGGTCACTATGAATTTTTCAGGAGCATGGATGGAACTAGAACATATCCTATTGAATGAGGTTACCAAGATCCAGAAGTAAATGTGTGGGATGTACTCACTTGAAATGGATGTTGGCCATAAAATACAGGACAACCACTATAGACAACAAAGAAGCCAAATAACCAGGAGGGCCCAAGGGAGAATGAAGGAATCTTTCTCAGAAGGGAATCCAAAATAGATGTGGGAGGCTGGTGTAAAGATGGAAATAGATGAGAGAGTAGATAAGGACAGGAGTGGACCAGGTGGTGAATTAGATGTAAAGAATGTTAGGGAGAGACAAGGCAATTCAGAGGGGGTGGGTGGTATGAGCAATCTCTAAGCCATGCCAGAAACCTGGGATGGGTGGAGGCTCCCTCCAGGAAGGATATCTATCTGGAAGTGACCATTTCCACTAGCTTTTCTGCACTCATAGTGGAGGTGTAAGGAAAGTAACCCACCTATCAAACCTAAATGTGTCCTGCCTCCAAGAGGTGTAGAAGCAAAGAGAAGAGACAGAGGGTTCAATCAACCGATGACTGCCTCAGATTGTTACCTATCCCACAGGAAAGAATGAATGCCTGACACTATTAATGATACCATATTATACTTGCAGATAAGAACCTAGTATAACTGTTCTCAGAGAGGCTCTATCCATCAGCGAATAGAAAGAGATGCAGAGACCCACAGCCAGAATTTATGTGGAGCTTGGAGAATCTTATGAAAGATTTGGGAGAAGGACTGTGGCAGCCAAAGAAGTTATGGACTCCACAGGAAGACAAGCAGAAGCTCTTTCCCAAATTCCCTATGTTACAATGTAAATATCTTACAAGGTCCCGTACAACTTGCATACCTCTTACACCATTCGGGTCCCCTTGACAGATCAGGAGTTATCCCTAGAGATCTACTCCACAGTGCAATCTGGAAAATGGATGCCACCCATTACCCAGCCTTTGGTAATCTTAGGTATATACTATTGTGGTGACTACTTGTTCTGCCTTTGAAAGGCCTCTCAGTCTATTAAGGCCATGAAATCATCAGTGCTATAACTGGCAGTGCCTTGGGCACTCAAGACTGACAACGGCCTTGCCTATGAACTTTAACAGTTCAGAAGCTGCCTATTCTCATGGAGAATCAGTCACTTCTTTGGGATACCCTACAACTCTCAAGGTCAAACAATCCTAGAAGGGAGCACTTGCTCAGGTCACCTCCCCAGAATCCAAGAGATTCACACCTAGCCTTAGTGGAGTTTTGTTCCATGTGAACTTTCTCTCCTTCGATAAGAAAGTGCTGAGCCCCACTTACAAACGTTAGGTATTTTTGCTGAGGTACACTGCCCTCCCATTGGTTAGATGGAGAGAACCCAATAACCTCTCAATGGCAACCAATCATTCAGCTTCTGACATGGGGGCAATTTTATGCTTGTGTTTTCCCCCACGATACAACTGCACCAATATGAGTGCCCTCAAGAGATGTTTGCCAGGCTACAGATTAGGGGTGGAAGGGAGTCAAAAGAAGACTAGGATGCGGAGATGTACTGTACATACTGTGTTTATTAATTTTTCTTTAGCCTAGAAGGGCTGATGATGGCCCTGGCCTCCACTCTTTTGTCTGTGGCAGTTAACTCCTCAGCCTGCCATTCTCTCTTCCAATGTGAGTTTGGGTTTGCACTTCATGAACTTAGTTACTACTACACTACGATTAGAAGGCACCTGGCCTGTGAAGGAAATTCTCTGATTTACCACCAATGCCTCCTCTGTTGGCCCTTGTATACAACTACACAATAAGACCACAGGGGCCTTTCATGGTACTCTAACTTATGGCACCGTGTTAGTTAGGCATGGAACTTCCTGTCCCCTTACTGATTACAAAT
Source organism: Mastomys coucha (assembly GCF_008632895.1). NCBI lineage: Eukaryota > Metazoa > Chordata > Mammalia > Rodentia > Muridae > Mastomys > Mastomys coucha. The sequence continues at coordinate 6,746,745 of NW_022196891.1, forward strand.
CCACAAAAGATCCCCCAACCATATCACATCCGCCCCTGTCTCATTGTCCAAGAGTCCCTCAAATACCCACTTTCCTGGGACTTTCTTTCCCTTGGGAGCATTACCAGCCTGCACTAGATGTAAAATTTTCTGGGGATTGCCCTATATTGTTTTTAACCTCACACTTGGTATGTGGAGGTTTACCTCCCGTAATGCTTCCAATATTACTACCTATATTAATGAGGATCCCATTAGATTCCAATATGACCACATTATGAGCAATTGGGATTTGTGTGGCCTTTCTAAATGTCTTGATTTATGCCCCCTAACTCTCCTAAAAAGTGACAGTCTCTTTAGTTGGACATGATTCCACATAAAGTGGTCAGCAACAATGTTGACTGGGTCAACCACCATGAATGTGACCATGGGCTGCTAGGTTGGCTTGAAAGCCAACCCATTCTCTATATGACCTCTGCTTACTAATACCTCCATTGTCAGAGGCAGCCCTAGCTGCTTTAATGAGAAATGTCTCCTGACCACCTACTGGATGGGGGATTCAACAACAGCTTTCCTGATGAAGGAATCAGCTGCTATTTGGATGTTTGTGATAAATACCACCCACTTTCATGCTGTCACTTTGAAAGCCCAGACTCAACACCTCCTACATTGGGGAAAGAGAGATTTTGTTGTTACAGCTGCCATCATTGCAGCTATATTTACAGGCATTACCAGAGCAACAACAACACCTATTGCCTTGACCCAGAAAGGCACTATGTGTGAATTTTTCAATGCTATATTCTCTAAGTCAACTGAGGCACTGCAAGCACAGGGGGTACGAAATCAACATCTTTATCAAGCCATCTACCTTTTACAACAACAGATTGACTTACTGGCCAAAAAGATATCCCTAATTGAGAACATGTCTGTATTGCCATGGGACCCCAGGTTTCACTCAATATACCTAACCCCTTACCACGTACATAACACCACTGTAGCCCAACAACAGTTGGTTCAATATCTTGAAGGTACCCAGTCAGACAAATTCCTTAGCTATTATGGGCTGTTAAAGAAGAAGTTTGCCAGCCTGAATGGGACCAGAGTATCGGTGCTGTCCCTACATGCTTGATTGATGGGAAAAATGTGGGACAATATTGAGAGGATGTTTGGCCCCTTGTGTATAGCTACTTATGTCATAATAATAATTATTTTAAGTGTTTTGCACAGGATATCTCTAGGCAGCATTCCATAAATAAGGTGATCCTCCAGGTACTGATAGCTCTTGAAAATCCAGATTGTGCCCCATCTCCAAGGAAGTGATCAAAGCATGGATGGCAGAGATTTAAGAGACCATCATATGGCTGTTCCTTATCTCCCCTTTGTGTGGCATGTCTCCAAAGTGATATCTCATTGAGGGATGGTAGTCAGTGATAGATAAGTTCCTGGGAGATAGGACAACCTAAGGCAGAGATAGTCCAGTATACTGGAAATCCTCCAAGGTAGGGTCAACAATGTCAAGACAATGGTATTCCAGCTCTCCTTAGGCTGTCGAAATCTAAAAACAAATGGGTAGATAGGTAGCAGGAATAGTGGGGCTACCTCTATGCAAACATTGGGGCTGAGCAGCTGCAAAGGTAACTCCTGTAGGACCTTATTGAGGACTGCCTGAGAGAGCAAGAATTGCTTTTGCAGAAATGCCAAATAATTGGGAACTGCTGTTAAGAAGAGATGCTTTCTTGGGACCAATGGGGAGTGGATGGAGGGCATTAAAGGCACTTACAGCAGTTCAGAGAGCTTTCTGTGGTGTTTTTCACCTGTTCCTGGGATTTGTGTAGTTGACTCTGCACCACATTACCTCCAACTCCAAAGAGCAGGTTGGGTCAGTCAAGGAATAGTCCAGGGTACAGGCAACACAATGTGTATATTTTTCTAAAATAAATTGCTAAGTTCATAATTTTATTAAATAAATAAATAGAAAGGTAGAAGATGTGAAGATGCAATACCATACAAATTTTCTCTAAGAAAACATACATGTATACATACATGAGGACACATCTATGCACATATATGCACAAACATGTATATATGAAACGTGTATACACATACACATATGTGCCTCAAATAAATGTTAAATTCCTAGATGCTTTATCTGGATTCATGTCGGCTGCCTTTCCGTCCAGCGGAAATAAGGAGGCAAACACGAGCCCTTCTCCGAGCAGGTTTTATGCAGGAACCTTCATTTTTACTTCTCTTATTAATCTCTCTACTCTCTAATCTCTATAATCTCTATAATCTCTCTCTCAGCTTCCCAAGTAGCTGGGACTACAGACGTGCGCCACCACCGCCAGGCTCATAATAATCCTCTCTCTAGTAGAATCTAGCAGCCTCCAGCCTTCACAGGTTAAATACTTTTCCTGGTCCCAATCAGCATCAGCTATGTGGCAAAGCATAATAGGCTGTGGGAAATTCATACCAGCTTGCATCACAAACTGGAGGCACTCAGCTTCTCCAACTAATGGCTTGATTATCAATGCTCTCTACTTTGGCCGAAGACCAGGTGTTCAATATAGGGTGGCAGCTGCGGCTCCCCACAGGTTCATTTATTTATTTGGTTGGTTGGTTAATTAACATTACAGTTACTGTGATTCAATTTAATATTTTTAATAATTTATGTACACATTTAATAATTGAAGTATACCTAATCACAGATAATCTGATTCAATGATTCTTTTCTAAGAAAAGGAAAACTAATGCCCACAAAAGCTCTTTTATGGGAAAGTTTACTGGAATTTTATTTATAGTTACTTCAAAATGTAAAGCAAGCAAGACTTCATCAGCTAGAAAATGAAAACCACAAGTTTTGCCACACGTCAAATGGAATTTTACTCAGCAAGGAAAAATAAGAAAACAATGATGCAATTAAACAGACTCTATGGCCAGAAGAGTCTTTATGGGCAAAAGCATGGTTGATCTTTTTCAAATTATACATGTAATATCTGTCTGTTTAACTGTGTAGAACACAGTTTCTTTTAATAAAACATAGAAGTCTCAAATATTACAAAAATTGAGAGCTTTTATGACAAAACTCAAATTATAATACATAAAGTAATTGCACAGAAAAAAATAATAATCCCATTGCAGAAGAATGAGAAGTAAGGGAAACAAAATTGACAAATATGGGTGCAGTCTTCTCCTTTTGATGTCATTTGATGCTCAGAAAATAACCAGTAAGATCATAAATTATAAATAAGACATTTTTTGAAAATGTTTCAGGATACCTAAGTAAATGCAATAAATTCTAAATTTTAAATTCTTATCAAACTATGTCTAAGAAACATATGCAGAGTTTTTAGTTTATAACTTTCATTTCAGATAAAATTATTTATCAAAATACTTAGGTAAAATAGGACTTTAATTTTCTAAAGACATCATTATATTCTATGACTGTAGAGGTTGTAGCAGAAACATAGAGCTTTCTAAGTGTTGTTTTTCTGTGACTATGGTCTTGAGCTATTTGTTTCTAGAGAGATTTCTTAAGAAAGCAAATTGAAAGAAGAGATTTTCTTTGGCTTCTGGATTTTATGGCTCTCAGCTTTGGGGTGAGGCAGCTCTGAGTAAGCAGGCATGCTGCTTATGTTAGATAGCCAGGAAAGAAAGAATGAGATAAAAGTCCATTAAGAGTCTTGGAGCAAAATGTGTCCACAAAGATGCACTTATAATGATCTTTTACTTTCAAATAAATCCTACTCTCCATCATCTATCATGTTCCCATAGCCCATCTAATTATAGACAAATGAGTGGCTTAAGAAATGTATTTACATCATTAAATATCTTCTCCAATGGCCCACATCTGATCAATCCTTTGACCCATAAGCATTTGGGGAACTCTATACAACTCTAATGTGTGAGTTACAGCATTTTGTGGGGTTGCCATAAGGTTACATTAATAAATTACATGGATGAAGATGAAAAGAGTTGAACATAGATAAAAAAACACAAGGATACAAATAATATTGTGGATAATAATTGAAAATACAGATTCTGAAGCTATTGATGTAAACTGAATCTTTTCATTGGCTAAGTGATCCATGAGCAGAAATACCCTACAAATTATAATAATTGAAGGTGCTGTGAATGTTTATGTCTTTGACTTTTAAATCCTTGTAAAATTGCTTTCCTGCTCAAAAATGGATCTTGTTGCCCTCATTTTTTAAGACCAATATATAGCTTATTACTATATTCATGATAAAATTAATTTTGTCTCTCATGACTACCTAACTTAGTTCTACTAATGTCTTGTAACTTTTTATTGTACCAAATTATGGTTTAAGAAATGGGCATGTACATGAAGGAAAAAGAAGTCAATTTCCATACTTATGTGGAAAAGTGGAGAATCAAAACTAAAAAACCCTTTGAAGGTGAGTTGTTGGAGTAGCAAACATTGAGGAAAGAAAAAAGAGAATGGGAACATTTTGGGGGTGCTTACTGAATGCTAGGAGTTATGGGGCACATTTTACTATTTCCTGCTGTATTCCATTGGTAATTTAAAATTGCTTAAAAATAGAACTGGCAATAGAAGAAATAACTGTGAACAAAATAAAATAAAAATGAAGTAACAACATATACATGAGTAAAGAAGTATATAAGAGGAGTATACCAAGATGTGAAAGATTGTTTCCCTATAGAATGTATTGAATGTAAAAAAATAGTCACATGTGGAATTATAATACTGTTATTACCCATAAGGAGCAAAACAAAGGGATCATAGATAATCTTTGAACTTAGACATAATTCATTTCTGTGCTGTCTGGTTAAACAATGTCCTAAACATTAAATGAAGTAGGAAATTAGAAGGCTACATATTGAGTACTCATTCAGCAGTAGCTAAGGGCAAATGTTGGGCATATAAAAATGAATAGATTTCCTGATTTAAACAGATATCACTTTCAAGGAAATTCAATGTAGATGAAGAATTACACATTTAGGCTTTAAGGAATAAAACTACAAAATGTAGCATTTTTGCATACATTTAATCATTGTTCCCTATGATATCTATTACTTGTCAAGAACTGTAAAATATATTCATATGTTAATAAATACAAAATGTAGAAATGGCTCTTTTATTCACTGTGTTTCTAAACTCATAGTGTCTAGTAGACAATGATTGCTAAGGTATTGGAGTTAAATAGGACACATTGATTTTAAATGGATATTAGCCCAAGAGTTTGGAATACTCAAGAACATATGAAGCTCAAGAGGAAGGAAGACCAAAGTGTGGATGCTTCAGTACTTCTTAGAAGGGATAACAAAATAGACCACAGAAGGAAATATGGAGATAAAGTATGGGGCAGATACTAAAGGAAAGGGTGTCAAGAAACTGACCCACCTGGGGATCCATCCCATATACAGTCACCAAACCTGGACACTATTGCAGATGCCAAGAAGTGCTTGCTGGTAGGAGCCTGATATGGTTGAATCCTGAGAGGTTCTGTCAGAGCCTGACAAATATAGAGGTAGATGCTCACAGCCAACCACTGGATTCAGCACTGGGTCCCTAATGGAGGAGTTGGAGAAGGGACTGACAGAGCTGAGTGGGTTTGCAGCTATATAGGGGAGCAACAATGTCAACTGGCCAACCCCCCCCAGGGATCCCAGGGAGAGGACCACCAACAAAAGAGTATGCATGGAGGGATCCATGGCTCCGGTTGCATATGTATCAAAGGATGGCCTTGTTTGACATAAGTGGAAGGAGCAGCCCTTGGTCCAGAGGGGGTTTAATACTTCATACTAGGGAAATGCCAGAGCATGAAGGCAGGAGTGGGGACGGGGGAGTACCCTTATAGAGGCTGAGGGAGAAAGGATAGGATAAGGGGTTCCAGAGGAGAGACCTGGAAAGGGGATAATATTTGAAATATAAATAAATGTACCACATTTTCTGTATCCATTACCCTGTTGAAGGACATCTGGGCTCTTTCCAGCTTCTGTCTATTAAATATGCGGCATCTATGAACATAGTGGAGCAAGTATCCTTTGTATATGTTGGAGCATCTTTTGTTTATATGTCCAGGAGTGGTATAGTTGGGTCCTCAGGCAATATTACGTCCAATTTTCTGAGTAACCATCAGACTGATTTCCAGAGTTGTTGTATCAGCTTGTAATCCCACCAGAAATGTAAGAGTATTCCGCTTTTATCACATACTCACCAGCATCTGGTATCTATTAAAAACAATGAATTCATGAAATTCTTAGGCAAATGTATGGAACTAAAAAATATTCTGAGTGAGGTAACCCAATCACAAAAGAACACACATGGTATGCACTCAATGATAAGTGTATATTAGCCCAAAAGCTCAGAATACCCAAGATACAATTCACAGAATACGTGAAGCTCAAGAAGGAAGACCAAAGTGTAGGTCCTTCAGTCCTTCTTAGAAGGGATAACAAAATACCCACAGGAGCTAATACAGAGACAAAATGTAGATCAGAGACTGAAGGAAAGGCCATCCAGAGACTGCCCTACCTGGGGATCCATCCCATGTGCAATCACCAAGCGTAAACACTGTTGAGACACTTAGATGTGCATCCTCACAGGAGTCTGATGTGGCTGTCTACTGGGAGGCTTTGTCAGTGCCTGACATGTGCAGAGGAGGATGCTCATGGCCAACCATTGGACTGATCAATGGGTCCCCAGTTGAGGGGTTAAAGAGGAGACTAGGAGAGCTGAAGGGCTTTGTAGCCCCATGGGAAGAACAGCAGTATCAACCAAGCAGAGCTCCTAGGGTCCTGGCGACTAGCCAAGGAGTACACATGGAGGGACCCATGGCTCCAGCTGTATATGTGGTGGCCTTGTCAGGCATCAGTGGGATGTGAGGCTCTTGGTCCGGTGAAGGCTCGATGCCCATTGTTGGGGAGTGAGAGGGCAGGGAGGCAATAGTGGGTAGTTGGATGGGTGGGATGCACCCTCGTGGAGGCAGGGGTATGTGTGTGAAGATGGGTTGGAGGGTTTCTGTGGGGGAAGAATTGAGGGGAGGAAACATTTGAAATGTGGATAGATAAGATATCCAATAAAAGAAAAAAACTAAAAGAAAATTAATAACAAAAACATCTTTAAAAAAGGAAATGTAAATAAATAAAATAGCCAATAAAAGAAAAAAAAAGAATAAATTAGGAACATTGACAGGCTCCCAATAAGATAAACATATATCTGCCAAGGTATTGAACTGATAGAAAAGAAGCAGGGAAAAGTCTGGGGAACAAGCTAGGATATACACTGGAAAGTCACTTCAAAACAGTGATGCCCGCAATTCGAGTTCTCCTTTTGGAGATATGTAATGTTATCACAGTTCTGCCTTAACCAGGAGATTTCTGACATGACTGACATAGTTGCTATCACTCTTAAATTAGGAAAAAAATAAGTTACATTAACTATATCATTCTCATACTTGTCCTAGATGTTTTGATACCATTTCTAACAACCATATCTCTCATTAGTACTCCTAAAATTACTGAGGGGCACAGATATCAGTTAAGAGATAAGTTCAAGTCTAGAGAACATTCACTGATTCCAGACACTCACCAAAGCTGTGGTTTAGAACATCTGCTCTTTATGCAGTAGTGCCATCTTAGAAAAATGTGGAACCTTTGGGGTCAGAGGTATTTTTATTGGAGACGGTAGTTTAAGTCATATCTGCAAGGGTTCTAATATCTACTTCCTTAAGTTTCTTCTCCTGATCCTTCAAATATAACAAATAATGCATCAATTTTCCAGTATCTCAAAGAAAGCTTTTCCAAGTGCTATGCTGGTCTTTATATAATTAATACAAGAAATTTATGATGCATTCATAAATATATTTAATTTTTATTTTTTAATTACTGTCTTATATGTCTATCAGTATTTACTTTATACCTTATTAATTTAAATAGGATTATATTACTTTCTACAATTTCTTTCTCTCTCCAGATCTCTTGGGTAGACTCCTGTGAACTTTGTTTATGTCTTTCTGTCAATCTTACATTTACAGTATCTTTACCTTTGATTATCATTAGATAGTTGCATATATATACACACAAATATATATTATATCTATATCTATGTATATACATATATACATATATGTATATTAGACCACAAGTAGATATAAGTCTTCAGAATTTGAAAGAAAGTAATATTAAGTAAATATTTTGAGAAGGCAAATGTTATATTGTAGTCAAAACTATTTTTAATAGTTCCACAGAAACTATTTAAAGCTTTAGGAATGACCAAGGAAGAAGGACTTTACTCAAAGGTCATTTACCGTGGGACAGTATGATGCAGGGCCAGGGGAGAAAGGATACTGAACAGCACTAGGACATGATGTCTGATTCTCAAAGGGAGTTTTGATTAGTATGAGTTGTACACTATTACCATATTTGTGGTCTGGGAATACAGCAGTAGGGTTTTTATTTAAAACGGTGAGCGGAAAAAATGATTAAAGTTTAATAAAAGAAGGAACTCGATATCAGTGTTATGCTAGTGAGAAAATAGTAAACATATTTAAATCTTCCCATCTACATAGTTTTGATTACTCTCCTTCTACATGCACCTTATTATCAAATGGTCTAGGAAACAATGACTTACTTTTTTTTAAAAAACTTCCAGGAAAATATTGAAACAAAGGAAGAAAATATATATACAGACACAGAGGCAGCTTATTAGATGGAGAATATTTAAGTATACACAGTACTTCATGATTCATTGAAAACACATTTTATATATTTTAATTGATTTTTTATTTAATTTTTTTTATAACTTAAACTCAACTTGTATTTTTTTTAAAGATTTATTTATTTATTTTATGTAAATACACTGTAGCTGTCTTCAGAAACTCCAGAAGAGGGAGTCAGATCTCATTATGGGTGGTCGTGAGCCACCATGTGGTTGCTGGGAATTTAACTCAGGACCTTCGGAAGAGCAGTCAGTGCTCTTAACCACTGAGCCATCTCTCCAGTCCCCTTAATTGATTTTTTAAATGCAGGATTTACAGCATCAACAAAACTGAATATATCTGTAATATTGTCTGAAAGTATATTTTATGGAAATCTTAATAAAAGTGGTATTTCTTTGCTTTTTTGTTTCAGCTTTCATTTATGAATATCTTTTCAAGAACTATAGTTTTCACAAGCAGAAGTTGATGAATTCAGAACCTTAAGGTAGTTTGTTGGTATTTTTTTCTTCACTGGCATTTAGAAAAGTGTGACTGTGCTAACTGAGATATATCAAGAGAGAGTCAATCTTATTTTATCTTGGTATCAACTGTTTTATTTTTCTTATTCAAGATTTATAAAGAGTAAAATAACATAACATTTGCTTACTGTCTTTGAAAATAATGTAACCCAACTCTGAAAATTATTTTTCCTCATATTTATTAGAAAAGACATCTCCTTTGAAGAAGGCCATGTTTCCATTTACCATTTTGTAAAGGATCTAACATAAAAGATTAGGAAGCATTTTATGTATCATCCATTATAGGAACACACTAGAAAATGCATGGCCAGGAGATACTGTTTGTGATGATAGGGAATTATGTGCATAAGACTTAATTATTTTGACCACAGGATATCAGTCATAGATCATACTTTAATAATGTGAGGAGGAGAGAATTCTGATTTTAGATGTAAACACCACAGAGTAACCATGTTCATAAGTGTAAATTGTTCAATTGTATTAACTATCTATTTTCTGCGTTACTATCATGATTATTTAAACATTTCATCAAATATCAGACAAACATCAGTAAAGTATATTTCTATTCTTTTATGAAACTAAAAGAAATATGTATTGGGGTTTTGATTCAATGTACTTAGACTGAATGTTCTTGTATCACCTTGATATAAGCTAGAGACATCAGAGAGCAAGAAGCCTCAGTTGAGGAAATGTCTTCATGAGGTCTGGATTTAAGGAGTTTTCTAAATTAGTGTCACTAGGAAAGGCCCCGGGCCATTGTAGGTGGTGCTGTCCTTGGTTTACTGTTCCTGCCTTTGCTTTGCTGGCCCCCGGTTCTATAAGAAAACATGCTCAGAGAGCCAGGAGCCAGGGGTAGCAATCCAGTAGGCAGCAACCCCTCAATGGCCTCTGCCTCAGCTCCTGCCTCCCACACCCTCCTTTGTTTGAGTTCCTTTCCTGATTTTCTTCAATGATACACAGTGTTGTGGAAGTGTAAGCTGGATAACTCCCCCACCCCCAACTTGCTTTTTCATTGTGGTGTTTTATCACCGCAACTGCAACTGTAAATTTAAATAAGAAAGTCCTGTTATGTGATTTAGCAGAATAGTTTATTGAGTGCAAGGAATATCACACAAGAGCCATAAAAGTAAGTATATAGAAAACATTATCCTGGATGCAATTCAGCAACTCGAGTACATGGGATATCCCGAAGGATGAGTTTTAAGGTCTTGTTATATTTAAGCTCCTTTGTAAAATGATCTTGGTTTGTAGTTACAAAGAGCTCATTTACATTTTAATGTGGACAGCACCATTTTGGATGCCAATGGGCCCTGTTCAGAGAAGTTCAAGGACACTTCTCATGAGTCTCTTGACATATTACAAGCTAGGTTTGTGGTGAATGTAGCAGTACATAAATAAAGGCACTGTGGCTATGTCCTTAAATGTAAATGTGAAGGGCTCATGGATCTTATGCTGTATTGTAATATCCATGTCTCTGAAAAAGGCAACAGAGAATGAACATGAATACAGATTGACTTCAATCACCATTGCTCTGAAAGTAAAATGGCAAAGACTGCTTTTTTAATGACAGAATTGTTTTGCATTTTTCTAATTAGAACTACTTGATAATTTAAGAATATTAATAAAATAAATGCATAAACAAGGCCTTTATATAGAATGGTATGGCCTAGAATAATTTGTCCTCTCCAGAAACTGTGGAGAATAGTTTAGATATGTTGATGAATTCCCTAGTGAAAGAAATGAGAATAATGTACAGTTCATACTCATGTCTAATTGTTGAAATTTTAACTGAAAATGTTATACATTGGCAAGGTAGTAATCATTTAAATTAACTAAATAAATGTGCATAAAAATTGGGCTCCAAGTTGAAATTTAGAAAAAAAGAATGTCTACTAACTAAATTGTTTAAAATGGGTACACGTTTTAATAAAACCATTATTTACAGTAAGTAATATATGCTGCTTATTCTTGTAAATCTATCTTCAACTAAATAGAATGTCCTTGGACTATTTCCTTTAAGATTTTAATTCTAAATCAAGATTTAGAATGAAATCTTATTGTATTTATTTAAATCTATATATTGTATTTTTAATAATTGCGCTAAGGCAACATATAATAATTCTATTTCTTCTTTCAGACTATGAGGTTCCTCTCTTTCATTTGTTTTCTTTTTATTTTATACTAATGATATGAATATCCATGTATATCTATACAATTTGTTTTTGGATAATTGACAATACATACTGTGCCACTTTACTTTATGAATGCTTCATTTTTTGAATACTTCAAATTAATAGTGTGTGTGTGTGTGTGTGTGTGTGTGTGTGTGTGTGTGCGCGCGCACATTACATGAATGTTTGGTTCTCATGGATGCCTGAAGGGGATTTCGGATTCCCTCGCACTGGAGTTCTAGAAATTTCTAAGCAAAAAGGTTGGTACCGAGACCAATCTTAAACTTCAGGAAGAAAAGTCAGCTCTCTTAAGCACTGAACCATTGCCCCAGTCTCAAGATTTTTGTTTTCTTTTAACAGTAGTAGTTTATCGGCTTCAAAATTTCATCATTCTATAACTACATTACATTTGAAGATTAAAAATACAAACCATGAAATATCCATGATATCTCACCAGGTCTACATGCCACGTAGATTTGGATTCAATTATCTTCATAATTTTATTACCTTTAATTTCATTTAAAATTTCAAAAGCTGTGGTATAGAAATAAAGCTTGGTAGGCAAGGATTTCACTGCCATGACTGATATTCTCAATTCAGTCCCCAAGCTTCACATGCTAAAATGAAAGAAACAATTCTTCCAAGGAGCCTTCTCGACTCTACACATGACTTTTACTGGATGCCAGGAAGAATACATATACACAAATGCATAAGCACACATACGCACATGTTGTACCAAAGGCAGGGGCCTGCTGCTGAGGCCTGAGTCCCTCTCTCACCCCAGTGCTGACCTGTTGCTGCACAGCATGTTAGTTCAAAAGGAGGTAATGTATAAATGAGTTATTTTATTGTAGGAAGGAGAAAATACACTGGTTAAGTAGAAAGAAGGAAAGGAGAGGAAGGAAGACAGAAAGAGAAAGGAGAGGAAGAAAGCAGGAGAGGAACATGAGCAAGAGAAGAGAGAGAGCAAGAGAGGGAGAGCAGAGAGGAGACTGAAGAGTACAAGTAAGAGAGCAAGAGAGAGAGGAGGGAGCAAACCACCCCTTTTGTTGTGTGGGGCATGGCAGGTCTGGCTTGTGGTCAGATGACTAGGTGTAGTGTCCAGCTAGAATGCTGGGAGCTTGGGGCATTGTCTGCCTGATAGAGCACACATCTCCTGCAGGGGCAGCTCACAGGGGTTTGGGCTGAAATCTGAGCTATCATCTCAGGAGCTATCACTGAATGCCTACTGTCACTTGTGAACAAATTTACTCTGTTCAGTGGGTGCTCCAGGGTTCTAAGGTGGCAGCTCTATTGGACCCAGGCTGTCACAACAACTCACTGCCCCCCGCCACACACAAACTAGCAATAACAACGTGAAATATACATAAATGCTTTTAAAGCTTAGAACCCTAATTAACAATTGTTTCCAGACTTACAATTTACCCCAGACTGATTCCTGTAAACTCGTGAGACTATGTACAGTGATCATGGTAACATTTGAAAGCCTGACAGTGTAATTTGAATGTCTCAAAGCCTCGATCCTTCTTCAATGAGTCTTGTGATACTTACTGTCGCAGTTCCCTACTCCATCACTAGACCCACCTCACATTATATTGCAGAGATACTCAGCAATCTGATTCTATATGTGAAATGCGAGTGATGAACAAGATGTACAACAATGCAGAAGTTTTCGGAGGACTCCTATATCCATTAACAGTTCAGTTTATCTCTTCAAAGAGTTCATTTTAATATAGAGAGTATTTTATTTAATAATTAAATTCTGGTGCATTATAATTTGATCATATTCTTTTATCTCCCCCTATTCCTTCTAGATCCTCCTCAAAGGAAAAAATGTGAAAAGCCAAATAGAAATAAATAAATAAATAAATAAATAAAACCATCAAACTGTAACAAAAAGGAAACACAGAAAAATACAAAGAAACGAAAAACATGAAATCCAATTGGTTCTGGCCAACTACCGCTCATGTCCTGTGGATGCTGTACCGATTGCTGCGGCATTGGAGAAAACTTATTACCCTTTCCTTAGCAGGTATCAACTACAAATAGCTTTTTGTTCAGTGGTGGGACTTTGGACTCACTTGCTGTAGTATATGTTGGAAAAGTATTTGAGTTTTCTACTCCACCTTAGGTAAATTAGTTCCCAAATAAAAGACATAAATCCTTTATAATTATAAGTCATATAGCAATAGAACTGAGCACATATCAAACCTCTATTCTATTTTTGTCTACTTCCCTGCCATTTAATCCAAGATATCCTGTGACATGTTCCACATGGACTTGTCCTACTTCAACATGTTGGCTTTCATGGCCATGCTTCATGATCCACCCACTCCATGGTGCTTCCATCTTTATTGATTTATTTATGAATTATATGATCTGAGATAGGGTAGAAACACCCAAATTTTTTTTCAAAAACTTCATGCTAAAATTTAGACTGCCTTATATTTGTGCATGTATTGTGCATGATGGTACAATCTCTGGGAGTTTTCAGGTGCACAAAACCTAATTTTTCTGGAATATGCTTTTTCATTGTAGTCATCCATCATACTAGCTCTTATAACATTTATTTTTCTGCTTTGTATAGAAGCCTGAGTCTTTGGGGGAGCAGTTTCATAAAGGCATTCTATTTATTGCTAGGTAATATTCTATTACTGTCTCCACATTGTCTGCCTTGGGCTGAAAGATGTTTAATGCTATATTTTCAACTATGGAATTTATGGCATTAAGATGTTATTATGAAATTGTGAAGGGTTGCCAATAGCATTGCCAATAGCCTGTAATATTTGGAAAATTAATGTGACATATCTTAGTTTTTCTATTGGTTTGATAAAACTCTGATCAAAAGCAACTTTGTGTCATGTTGGGAATTTTAGGCATAAACTTCATCACATTATATCCCAGAGAAAAGTCAGAACTGGATCCTAAAAGCATAGCCTAATGTAAACATTATTAAGACATATTCCATATTGAATTACTCATCATGACTTGTTTAGCCATCACTCTTATATCATTCAGGCCACCTTTCCAGGTATGCCAACACTTATAATAAACTAGGTCTCCCCACATCAATTAACAATATATACCACTGGCTTATCTACTACCTAGTGTGGTGGGAGACATAAGACTGAGTGTTTTATTTGGTGTGATATGCTGTTTAGTTGTAGTATTATCTCCAACATTATACGGTCAAATCACTTAAATACCTTTGATATGTTTTAGGAAGCTTCTACAATGCTATGTTTCCATATTACTTTTAAAAAGGCCTTTTGTGTAAGCTACTCTTCCCCAATCAGCTCCTCTGACCAGGACTCGGATTCATCTTCTGCTTTTAAAGTTTTTATTCTAGATTATTCTTTTTTTTTTTCAATAGACTTTATTTTAAATTCCCTTACTCATAAGACTCTCCTCCTGATTGCAAATTCGATCATGAATAGGAGGAGAGGACCTCGGCCTTGAGGAAGGTTCTATGCCCCAGTGTAGGGGAATGCCAGGGCCAATAAGTGGGAGAGGGTGGGGTGGCAGACATGGGGATGGGGGAGGCAACAGGGGTTTGTTCTTGTTGTTTTTGTTTGTTTGTTTGCTTGTTTGTTTTTTGGAGGGAAAACTGGGAAAGGAGAAATTTACATGTAAATAAAGAAAATATCTAATAAAAAAAGACTCTCCTTCTTTATTTCACAGACACTACCTAATATTTGTGACTCTTCTAAATAAAAATGCATATCTAAAGCTTAAAACCTAACATTTACTTATAAACCAAAGCCTACATTGTCTCTCTTGATTTGTGTTACTTTATTAATGAAGATAATTTCTATCTCCACCATTTAACTGAAATTTTTACAATTTCCTTTTTCTTCAGTGCTGAATAATATTCAGTTGTGTAAGAGGATCTCCTCTTTCTTGTCCATTTATCAATAGATGAACATCTATGTTGTTCTGATTTCTGGCTATTATTAATATAGCAGCAATGAACATGAATGAGTATATCTCTCTGTACTAACACTTAAAGTTCTTTGGATCTTAGGATAGATCTAATCTGATTTTCTTTGATATATATTA
Organism: Mastomys coucha; assembly: GCF_008632895.1. Classification (NCBI taxonomy): domain Eukaryota; kingdom Metazoa; phylum Chordata; class Mammalia; order Rodentia; family Muridae; genus Mastomys; species Mastomys coucha. The sequence continues at coordinate 6,762,174 of NW_022196891.1, forward strand.
ATTAAAATATAATAGTATCACATACTCTCTTCATATTCTTCCTTCTAAATCATCAAATGTCTATTCCCTCCAACAATTTCTTTGTCACTACTCTCAAATTAATAGCCTTTTTCATTTATTCATATGCATGTATGTGTGTATATGTATATGTACATAAAGGAAAGGCTACTAATGTATATAATATAACACATATGAATAAGTATGCAAAGTATATAATATCAACCCACTGAGTCTAGTTTTGTTTGTGTGTAAGTATATGGCTGGAGGAATCAATATTTTTTATTTGATGGCAATTAGAGCTATTCTTTCCATTGTAGAAGCTAATTTTTCATCATTCAGCACTCATTATTTGTCTATGGTTCTTTTTGCAGAGATTGGATACCTTGATATGTTCCTCTTTCATGTCAAAATATTCACTGATACTATTATTATCCCATTCTTGTTTATGTGTACATTCTTGTTTCACAGAAGGCTCCTACAACCATTCTATCCTTTCATTGGCAATGTTACCTGAGTCAGTAGTTCTGATTTAGCTATACCTATAAGGGTGTGTTGTACAGGACCTATGTATCCATACCTTGATTCTGGTTGCTGATTTATATGTTGGCCTGCATGTGATACTAAGGGCATTTTCTTTCCTAAGGGGAGATGGTTAAACTTATCTGTGGCTATGAAGACACTATTTAGAATGTGCTAAGAAGTTCTATGTTTTAACAAAATGGTGGTACTGTATATCCTTGAGACTGCCATGAAATTGCTTTCTCTGGAATGCTCCCTAATATTTTTAAAATTTCTAAAACCAGAAAGTATCTTCTTTCTTAAGTGTGAATCTTAAGTAAAATTAGACAGCTACTAGCTACTACCAACATATAAGTGTTATTTATTCAAACATATGTCCTAAAGAGTCTTTGAATTCCCGGGGAATCTATTGTAACATTTTCATTTTAAACTCTGTTTTTTAATTTTTTTCATCCTCTCTTTTTCTTGGAAAGATAAAACCTCCCTATGAATAATAAACATAGAAAGAGGTGAAAAACCTAGGTCAAAGGCACAGAAAATATTATTAAGAAAATCATAGAAGAAAGAATGCAGTGAATAAAATAGTCACTACCAGAGAAACAATTCTCTCCAACACATAAAATTACAGATCAGAGAAAAGTTAGTAAAAGCTAAAAGCAAACAAAACAAAAAACAAAAATAACAACAAAAACCCTTAAATAAAAACATAAATAAATAAATACTAAACCCTACCACATTAGAAAAGTACTTGACATTTCAGAAATTATTCTAAAAGCCAGAAGAACATTAAAGGATGTTATATAAGCTCTAACAGATCCCAGGCAGCAGAATGGACCACTATAAACCTATCAATAGCATTTTAGGGAGAAAGTAAAATATGATGCAAGCTAATTAAAACAATTTCTATCCATTAATGCAAAGCTACAGAAGGCAGAAGAAAAACTGAAAAGAAGGTTAATTACACAAAAAAAAGACTTGGAAAACAAATAATCCCAGTGCAAATCAGCAGAATATGATTCTAAAATTCCACCAAGACAATGTTACGATTCTAAAGAACTATGTATCAAAGTCAGTGACACACAATTTGATAAAAAGAGTACTACTAAACTTAAAATTATTTATCAATTATTTATCAATTATTTATCCAAGCACAGTATAGTGTGTGATTTCCAGAACCCACGATTGCCAATGAAGTGGTCATATAGCCAAAAATTAACAAAAATATTCTAATTAAATAAGATAATAAATAAAAGTGACTTACTATATATCTACAAATTTCCTTTCAAGAGAACATTATTTTTTTCTAAAATTGAATACATATTAGGACATAATGCAAGTCAAAGTGGAAATTTTTGGTTTCTTTAAAAACTCTCCTTTGTCAGGTCATGTTTTCTTCAAAGCAATCTTGTCAGAGGGTATGTGGTGTTTTGCTGAAAACAGACACAAGAGACTGTACATGATATTTAGAAAGGCTAAAATGGGAGCACCCAAAACAGTGGGATGACACTCTTTCATTGTTATAACATGCCCCACTTCACTAGTTTACTCTGGTCTTTGTTGTTCTTTATTGGTCTTCACAAAGAAATTCTAGTGGTATTATGACTGATAATGGGTATTTTCTTATACATAATGTAGTAAGGGGGTAAATGTTGCAAAAGACTAACTGCTTGGTGGAGGGTATTATGCTGACCTACAATAACACATCCAAAGAATGATGTCATAATTGAACAATGACTTGTTCCAACTTCAAGAGTTTAGTATATGACTGAGAAACTATGGAGAAAATGCACTACAGATTCCTGCATAAGCTTTTACTGATATGTAACATATATTGGGTTCAGCTGTAATTAGAGCAATGTCAGATCTAGGCATTTGAAAATGCAAATTCTGAGTGTAAGAGAGTAATCAGATCATTGAAAAGTACAAGGAACACACATATTTGAGTGATCAAAAGTCCACAAAACTGAGTTAAAAAATCAGAATTACATGCAATCCATACAGTATTATTATCTTATCCTGAATCCTGAATATAATTACTGTGTTGAAATTTGTTTTGCTTATAGAGACTGCTGAGTTTTTCCTGATAAATTTGAATAAACTTTGCTACTTATACAATTGCAACAGGCCAGCAGAAGAAGAAACTATCCATCATATAATACTCTTGTTTGGTCACATAGTGGTTTGTCGACTCCAGTTGCACAAGAAAGTGAAGAAATCGACCAATTACTAATAGGAAATGAGTCATCAAAATTTCCTAAGAAACATCATGTAAACAGGAAACATTTAAAGAAAAACATTTTCTGTCACTTGGCAAGAATCCAAAATAATGATCCTATGTGTTCTCCATACAAACAAACTCCTGCTGATAATTCCTCTAAGGGTACGAAAAGAAATAACAATTGGTAGATAGATATTTATAATTTTACAGAACTTGGGAAACAATATTTTGTACTCAGAGTTTTATTAGACAATTGCTTTAATTTCTGAAAACAATGATTGTGTAAAAATGCATATCCATCAGAGTAATGGAAATTATTGGGATAATTGTCCAAATTAAGACTGGTCATGCTCCAATACATGTATCCAATAAAATAAAGTGATCTTTTATTTTATTTTATTTTTTATTAGATACTTTCTTTACTCGCTTTTCAAATTTTATCCCCTTTCCTCATTTCCCCTCTGAAATTCCCCTATCAATCTTTTCTATATTACAATATAAAACTTATTACTTGAATACCACACAATCCCATAGGTCAACTAATTGTAGAAAGAGTCAACCGTGCCTTAATAGAGATGCTTATTAAACAAAACAAAGGAGGAAAAAGCACAGGGACAGACTAAACAATGCTTTGTTACCGCTAGGTTGCCTTAATATGAATAAAAAAGGAACAAGAGCAGCTGAGATTCACTGGGTTATCTGTAGAGATATGTATAGTAAAACGTTCATGTCTGGCATTAACAAACATGTCTTACTTTGAGTAAAATTTTTTCCCCAAAGCCTATAAAATGTTGGGATCAATCAGTTGTTCTGAGACTGTTTAAAACTTGATGAAATGTTGTCTGTCCAAAGATCTACTCTTGGTACTACATGATAGCTTACAGCTATATTAATCTTATTTAAAATATTCCTGGCAAACATGGAGTTCTTACTTTTGATTATGGCTAGTCATTGTCAAAAGGGACTGAGATTTGTATGGGTTGTCTCCTTTCATAATCAGCAAGGGCAAATTAAATTTGGTAGCTGGAACCTTTGTTAGCCCCAATTAACCTTGCATGTTAGAATGAAGTAAGAGAAGCGTGCTAGTTGGCATCAGTCTTCCCTGAGAGGCTGTACCCACTGCTTCTTCAGAAAATGAAGGTTTGGCATCTTGCTGATCTTGTCTCTCTACTGTGGCTTCTTTGACCAATATCAATCAAGAGTTATTGGAAAAAAACATGAGAACCTAGGCCAACAAATACACACTATAGGGATGTGCTGGCCTGAAACCTATACTGGTTTTGAGATGGAGACATAGTTATGCTTATATATCTACAAGGAATGAAAAAATATGGTTACCAACAAAATTTATAAGGATTAGATTAGACAAGGGAAAACCTCAAATCAGCTGAGACAAAAATATTCTTCCCAAAGGAAATAACCTGGTTGATTCACTCTCATAAACTGTCTCAGTTACAGATTTTTCCAGAATTATGCAAATCAGTTTCAAAAAGGCCAAACGAAAAGATCAATCACCCAGAGGCTGGACAACACAGAGACTGGACAGACAACACACTGACTGAACAACATACAAGACTAGACAAAATCAGACTGGATAGAAAAAAATGCAGCTAGTTTCAGGAATTTGACCAATATTCCAACTTTTCATAGTGTACCCGAAAGATACGCTTGTTTCTAAACAAATAATTTTAAAAACATGACTCCTCAATTCCTCAAGAGGTAGGATTGATGTTTTTGGTCTGTTGATGTGTTGTGTTTGTTATCATCTAGAGTGGCTGGTTGTTATTCATGGTCAAGGAGGAAATAAAATAAAGTTGGAATCTGTTTCCACTATGTAATAATGAGGGGAAAGAGGATAAAGAAAATAATAACAGCAAATAAAATACTAGACCTAAATATTTTAGTTTGGATAGACTAATATATCTTGATAAAATTTTAAGGTTATTTTGTTTGACTATGCTTTTATAATTAAAATTTAAGGTTGATTTATCATATCTTGACAGAAATTTAAGGTTGCTTAGTTTGACTATTATTTGATATGGTCGGTGTACTTAAGCAAGATATTTAAAAGGTGATCTAAAGTTAGTGTTTTCTGGCTCCCATAAATAATCCTATTGTGTGTAGATTGTTAATGTTAGAGAAAAAAGATAAAGGTAAATATGAAGTAGATACTTCTGGTTTATTTAACAATTGATTTGTGCTACATGATACTTTTCTGGACATTTTCTTTTGAGAGGATGTGATGCTTTACTGAAAACATAAACTCGAGAGGGCATGTGAGATTTAGAAAGTGTAAATGTGTTCCCCATAAACAATAAGAGGATTCTCTTGCTTTGTTTATACTCTGCAAGGTTTCATTGCTCTTCATTGGTCTTCACTAGTCCTTGTTGGTCTTCAATTTGTAGAAAGACAAAATAACTTTTCATGGTATTCTAGATGATAGTGGCCACTTTTCATCTCTGTGACAATTCAGTTGAGCCTTGCTGTTTCTGCTGGAATGTGCCACCCCTTCTGATTCATATGGTGTTTGCTTATGATCTAGACTGCTGGTATTCTGACAAAATATAGTGGAATTGCCTCAAGGAACTATTTCTAAACAGGATCATAAAACCCTTTTTCTACTAACATTCATTTTCTTCTACCTCTTTTCTGGATCAGAAGGAAGGTTGAAGCACTTAAGTAACCAAAATATAGTAGGTATTGAAAAAAAAAAACCTAAGCCTGTAGCAGGTCTTAACCAAAATAGGAAAATGAAATAACAACTGATACTATCTGATCGTCTATTATTAAAGCTGAATATTGACAGGAATAAAATGCCAAATGTCCATGAAATAATGGGAAGTATACAACACATTATTAAATGAAAATTGAGTAAAGATAGAAATCAAGAAGTAAATGTAATGTTTTTGGTACTGATTGATAATGAAACATAACATGCCCCAATCTATAGGACATAATAAAGTCAATTCTAACAGACAAATATACAACACTAAATGTCAATACCCAACATAGGACAAGCTAATAACTAGCAGGTGATCTTCCTGAGATGATTCACATTAGATTAAAAAAAAAATCATGACAGATTTGCTCCAAATATCAAGATCCAGGAGAAAATCATTCTAGGAAAGATTCCTGCTATTAATATGTTTTTCCTGTTATTATTAAATATATAACAATCATTAGGTATTAGCCTATGCTTTTGATCAGATCTATGCAGACCAATGAAGGTGTATTGTCTTGTATTGACGCTATATAGATAAGTAGATGAGTTCTTAATTCTTGATGATCCTATAACAATTATTAAGATTATATCAATATTTATTAAGTTCTTTTATAGTGTAACTGCTATTATGTTCTCTCTGATCATCAAAACCTCATGGAAACTCTGCCTGTTTCCAAGGATCATCTGTTAATTGCTTCTGAGATAGTAAGCGGGCATTCTACTATTCAGAGTACATTCCAAAAGGTTGTAAAATCATTAAACGTCATAAGAAGGGAACTAATGATTTATTTTAGGTTCTAGGAGACAAGATTAATATTTACTGGGTTTATCTGTAAAACTTCACTAATAACTTAGGTATGATTTTTAACCCTCCATGACCTGTGGAGCTGTGAGAGGTTATAAATGTTTAGCCAGATAAATACTACTAATGAATATGTATTTGCACATTCTCTATTGTAAACTTCTTATTTGATTTATGATTGGAATTTATGTGGAAACGTGTGATGAGTGTTTTCTGATGTAATCATGATTCTGAAAGATCTGTAAGTGCTGAAGACAAAGAGAGGAGTGCATTATCCTCTCCTTTTCCCAGTTTTCTCAGCAGTTCTCCTTTTCCCACCTTTCTGAGTGATATTTTCCTTATACCCCTCTTAGCACTACTTGTCCTCCTTTTTAACATACCACTTATCCCCCTTTCCTAGATCCATTATCCTCCTTTCCTAGATCCATTATCCTCCTTTCCTAGATCCATTTTCTCCCTTTTCTTCCATGCCCTTTCCCCCTTTTTCTTTGAGAGTTTTCATAGGAAACTTTTTAGACTTAGAAATAAACACTAAAATCAGTTTTCAAAGTGTCCCTTTTTCTTCCTTCAACTTCAAGTAGCTGGCAGAAAGAGCTGCTCACTTCCTGCATAGCTAGAACAAAAACTACTTTACTTAATCTCCTGTTGTTTTAGGATGAAATAATACAGAGTTTCTTGCCTTCTGGAACTCAGAAGAAGACAGGTCAACAACTCAAGTAAAGTGACTTAGAATTGAGATAGGAAAGTGTTTTGTTATTATACAACTCTAAGTTTCTCCTAAGACTAAGTCTTACCTCCACCAATGTTCTTATCCCTCCACTGCCTCAAGAGGAACCAAAGAAGAAGGAAGACCCATGGGGGCTGGCCACTGGCAACTACAACTGCATTAAAAAATCTGGATGTTGCTAATCGTCTGCCATTTATCATTGAACAAAACAGCAACAATTTAATGATAATTCTAATTCATAAAATAATTTGAAAACTTTTTGCCAGTTGTTCTTGCTTTGTTTTATTTTCTCCCTCAGTCTTGGCATGACTTAGAATATGGCGTGCATGGGACTAGGCACCCAACTTCAATACCTGAAATAATTTTTAATAATATTTCCTAAGTAGGGCAAGTATAATGTTTACTTATAAATTAAAGACAATATTGATTTGACATCCCTTATATGTATACTATACTGGGGATTCTACATATAGAAAATAGGATATTGGATAGATTTTAATTGTTCAGTCCATTTTTTCAAGCAAAATTAAAGAATTATTTTCTTAAAATTTAAATTATAAAAATTTGCAGATGCAGAGTTCTACCAATGCTGTTGATCCATGATATAATATTTGTACAGCTTTCAATCTTTTCTTTTTGAAAAAGTAGATTAGTTGGTCATCTGTGAAAATATACTAATTTTTTTTGATGAATTATAAAAATATATATCTATTAGCATTAAGTAATGTAAAAGTGATTGAATATAGTTTTTATACCAACATGCAGCAAAGGTTGGGAATTGTCAGTTTAACTGGAAATATTAGACTATGATTTTCAATACTTTATCTAGAAATATAAATAATCTATATTCATGTATCTGCCTTAAAGATAATTGATTCATTTTCCTATGCCTAATATTTCCAGACAAAGCAGAACAGGCAGAACAGGCCATGTGTATACTTGAGAGAATGGATCAATGCATCCATGCTATTAATATCATATCATTGTTAAGTTAATGAATTCTAATCCATATATTAATGATATATGAAATTTCCAGGTATTTATGAAATATGTGGTTTATGATGAATCATATGGTATTATATTATTTTTTAATTTGACATAGGAAATGATAATAATGAAGACACAAAACAAATATAGACTAGATGTATAAAATATATATGAATTATATATAGATTATATATATGTATATACATAAGTATTGAGATTATATATGATATATATATAGAGAGAGAGAAAAAATACATACAGATAAGAGAATCTTTCACATTTTAGGTTCTTTTAAGTGAATGCAGTATTAGAGGGCAAATACAAGGACTCATTGTCAGTAAGCACTCTACATTGAGCTATGTCCCTAAAGTCCAAATATGTCTTTAGATTCATCTTTAGTTTCTGAGTCACTAACTAAATAAGTCCATTCATATAAATCTTATATAATGGGAATTTAATCAGTTAAAGTGTTAAAATAACAAGACTATGCACATATTTGTATACTAGTCCTATATTTCCACACTCAATATTCTACCCATATATTAAGATATGTATGCCTTTTTTCTGTACCAGATCACTGAATTCCTAAGGGCACCTTTCATTCTTATTAAGGGTATATATAAGTATGAATAAAGAAACACGTTTACATCATTTGACAAATGGTTTCAACTATATCGGCAGTAGAGACAATATCCTTGATTTCAGCTCCACACATTTCTGATACCATAATATTGTCCATATTTTTTACTACTTAAAGGGTCATTAAATTTTTATAAAATAATTCTAACTTCTTCAGTATGCATATAGGCTTTTTATGTCTAGGAATAATTATAAGATAATATATGTTAAATGCGTTAAAATATATCATTAAATGTAACTATCTAAATCCATACATTAATATATCATAATTATTTAGCATAAATCATCAAATTCTTCATATCAGAGTATTCATTTATGATCACTTGATTAATATTGGTTATATTAATATTAATATTATTAATATTGCTTTAGGTTAATTTATTCTTCACATTATTTTATTTATCCTTTTATTCAAATTAGTTTCTTTTCTCGTACAGTGTATCCTGATTACAGTTTCCAATCCCTCTACTTCTCTACTCTGTGTCTGTGTGTGTGTGTGTCTGTGTGTGTCTGTGTGTGGGGGGGGTATGCTTGTGTGTGTCCCTTTCTCTCTATCTCCCTCTATGTCACTCTGCCTCTGTTTCTCTCTGTCTCTGTCTCTCTCTCCCTTTCCCTCTCTGTCTCCCCCCCAATGGTGTTTCCTGATCATGGAGGGGAAGAATAGGATAGAGATGTCCCATCTGGAGCTGAGTGCTCTAAAGTGTCCTGCTTTTGTGGCCATGTGTCTTCCTACTTGTTCCCACGTGCTACAGAAAGAGACTTCTCTGAGAATGACAGAAAAATGAACTCATCTGTGAGTATAGCAGAATTTCACTAGGAGCTATTGTATCACTACTATAATTTTTAATATAAGTAGTATTTGATTGTACCCTAGGACTCTGGGCTATCTAGTGTGTAGTTCTTGGTGATGTAAGTAGACTTAGGTATATGTTCTATTACATGTAGTAAGCTTAAATCAATTCAACACTCTTGGTTATTCCTAAAAACTTTGTGCCATCTGTCCCAGCATATTTTGCAGGCAGGACCTTATAGAGTTGGTGCTTGTAGTTTTCTTTTAGTAGTATTCAGAGAGCAATTTCCTATAGCAAAATAAATAAATAAATAAATAAATAAATAAACAAATAAATAAAAGTAGGATATAGGGGTAAATATTTGTGTAGGTATCAGCTCCATGTGTCCATGTTCAGGGAGCTGTGTGGGTGTCATCTTCAGCAATGGGACTTACTGACAGTTGAAATTGCATATCTATTATTTAAGACTTCATTAGGTTGACTTCATATATTTTAGGATGTTTCCAATAAACTAGATTTTCACACCAACCTTTAAATGCCCCTTAGTTTTAATTTTCTCTCTCCATATTCTCCTTCATGCCACTTCTCTGCTTCCTTTCCCTGATTTCTCCTCCTATTTCAGTTTCCCTCCTGAAGTCCACCCATAAAATCTATCCTATTTTCTCTTCCCAGAGAGATCTATAGACCCCTCCTCATTCTTTCCTTTACCTAGTCTCTATGCATTTGCAAATTGTATCATTAACTTTAAAATTGTTTCCAAATTTGTTCTTTCTCATTGGTATTTTTCAAAGTTTCTTTTAACTTTACCTGCTAACTACCAAGTTAAATTGATCATTAAATGTATGTCATGAATATGAATATTAGTTTAATGTAAGACATTTTAAATACAATCTGGATGTAGACATAATTATTTAAAATGAGCAATATAACTAGAACATAATTGTTTTGTAATTGTGTGTGTGTGTATATGTACAATGAAGAAACTCAGGAAAACTGTGTATATTCTCAAAGGTATAGTGAGTTTTCTTTTCTTTTCTAATATCTTTAATTGGTAAACTCTACATATTGTGACACATATTTTGTTTGTTAGTATTATCATCATTATAATTGCTGATAACAAAACAGTATGTTCAGTTGTTCATAAAAATAAAGTAAATTTATATCACAGCTATGAGATTAAAATGTAAATATGGAGTTAATTTTTAAGTAAGTTTTATTGATGACAATATGCATTGCCTTTAGTGACATCTGTTTCCAAAACTACATTGTGCTTTACAGAGTTTAGTTTTTGTTTTTAAAAGTAAAATCTAAATAAAAATTTGATAGTTAAAATAAGAAAAAGAAAATTTATGTTATACCAAACACTACAATGTCTCCCACAGTATATTTATTTATTAAATCAACTCTATTATATTCTTGTGTATTATACCATATTCATTGTTACTTTTTAATATGAGTTTTTATACATTCTTTTTTTTGTTATTATATCTAACATAAAATAAGTAAATAAAACAACACCAACAAAAACCTTATACTTGACACATTTTGGCTATGTTAGAAAGGATTTTATGTGATAATTCAACTTTAATTCAGAATTATTGATATTTTAATTTAGTTAGCAATTACCAGAGTGCAAATCACAGGAGTGCCTACTTAGTAATTTTCATTTATGCATATGTTTTAATAATTTATGCAAATTACATAGCTGTTCTTCTTGATAAAATGTTATCGCCCATTCTACAAATGACTGAGGTATAGTACTGGTCGTTTGTTTATTTTTTAGAATAGTTCATGGCATTTTATATCTGGTTCTCTCAGTCATTCATGTGCTAATTCAAGACTTTTTAAACAAAAGTCTCGAATGATTGGCACATTTTGAATAAAGTATATTCCTAAAAGGAGACAATAATAACTAAAGTGTCATTATTGCTATGCCGTACAGGAGCTCTCAGACTTAGTGTTCAAGTTTGGTGAAGTATGATTTCCCATTATTTTCTCTAGAATCTTAAAATGCATTATCAAATGGACTCATGTGCTTCTTAAAATTAAAATATTATTGTAAGACTCAGGAAAAGATTTTTGTACTGTATTTAAAATATTATAATTCTATGGCTTGAGATTAGATTTACTTTATTAAGTCAATCTTTGAGATTAACTTTATAGATTTATGTCTCATTTCATAATTATTTCCCAGTTTAATTTCAAGATTTATAAATAAATAGCATTTAAAAAGGTAAAAGTTTGGTAATATAACTTCAGCACACTAAAGGCAAAAATTGAATATTTAACTGGTTAGTAAAAATATGAATATCTAGACTTAGTCAAATTTAAAAAGTCCAGTGGTCTTAGTCTTTTTAACTTGATATTTATTTGAAAATATCTGAATGGTCATTTTCATTCTAAATTTAATACAACATAGTCTTCTTGAGTCTAATAACTCAGACAGCTTTCACTTTAAATCATGATCTTGCCAATCACTTATTTAAAACCTAACAAAAGTTATGGTCTCAAAATTAAAGTACTTATAATAACTTTATATTTTTTTAAAAAATTTAATATTTTATAGTTCTGCTAGTCTGCTGTTAGCATGCAATACAGGATTTATGCAAATACATAAACACTATTAATATCTATTTATTTATTTGTATATTTTCAGTATGCATGTATATATGTATGCATACTAGCCATATGTGCATATATTTCACATGCATATGCCTGAGGGGATCTTCCCGTATGTTGAAGATTTACTCTATCTTTCTATATATTATTATTATTTAGTAGTAGTAGTAGTAGTTAGTATGAAAGGGGTTATCTTATTAATGTTTTGTTATCTTATTCATGGTTTGGGTATTTTGGATAGAATAAATGAAGGTATGACCCATCTAATTTTACCAGGCTGTGTATGTATTCATGGCCATATAGCAATTTTCATGTAACATGGTAGATCCAATTGAAGATCCTTAACAAGGTCCTTCCAGTCTCAGTGATGTGGCTTTCTAAGTGAATGCTTTATTTGAATATATTTTTACTTAAAATGGGTACCATCATGATAACCCCACTATGAATTGAAATACCATAAATCAAAGTGTATATAAAAACATTAACTTACAGAATATTTCATTTCTGGTTCACTATTTATAAGACCATAAAAGTTATACATTTAAAAGTATTTTATATGGTACCCTTATAAAATAGTCTTAGAAAAGCAAATGAAAGGAAACATTTACATTGGATTATAGTTCCATGTTGCAGTTCATATCAGAGTTTTGTGATAGAAGGACCTTAAAACAGCTGGTCATAGTACAATCACATCAGAAAGCAGAATGAAATAAACTTACGAACCTGTTCTCTGCACTTGAATCCATTGGAGATCCCACCTACAGAGAATGGCGTGGTCAACAGTAGATGAGACGACTTCCATCAATTGATATCTGTGAAATAATCCCTAGCAGACATCTTCAAAGGCTTTTCTAACAAAAAATACTGTTTTATCAAGTGAACAATTAGAACTAGCAATGACAACAAAGCTATGAAAAACTCAAAAATCTTTTGTACAGTCACTAGTAAAAACTCTAACAAATAAATCACTAGACAGGAAATGTAAACTAACTGTAAAAATCAGTGGCCATATTTCATATGTCCTTTATATTTCTGACTTCTATACTGCCATTTATAAATGTGCACCATGTTGTTAAACACTACCATATAAATGCTATGAAAGCATGTAGTATTTATTTGGTTTATTTGTTGGTATACTTGAAATATTTGTGTTAGTGAGTAGCAAACTATAGGTAATAAATACTTGTTCATAAAATATTAACAAAATGTGGAAAAAGACAATAAAAGTGAAAAAGAAGTAAAGAAGGAAGTAGGAAAGATTGAGATAGATACCTTGTACTTGATTGAAAACACAGTATACACAAATATTCAACCATCACATCTTATTACATAAAAAATTTTTTGAAGGTCTAGTAGAATTCTGCACTAAACCCATCTGTCCTGGGATTATTTTGGGGTTGGGAGACTTTTAATGACTGATTCTGTTTCTTTAGGGGTTATGAGACTGTTTAGATGGTTTATCTGATCCTGATTTAACTTTGGTACCTGGTATCTGTCTAGAAAATTGTTCATTTCATCCAGATTTTCCAGTTTTGTTGAGTGTAGACTTTTGTAGTAGGATCTGATGATTTTTTGGATTTTCTTGGCTTCTATTGTTATGTCTCCCTTTTCATTTTTAATTTTGTTTATCTGAATACTGTTTCTGTGCCTCTGGTTAGTTTGGCTAATAGTTATCTCTCTTGTTGATTTTCTCAAAGAACCAGCTCCTGGTTTTCTTGATTCTCTGAATAGCTCTTCTTGTTTCTACTTGGTTGGTTTCAGCTCTGAGTTTAATTACTCTCTGGTGTCTACTCCTCTTGGGTGCATTTGCTTCTTTTTGTTCTAGAGCTGTCAGGTGTGCCATCAACCTGTTAGTACATGCTGCATTCAGTTTTTTTTTTTTTGGAGGCATTCAGAACTATGGGTTTTCCTCTTAGCACTGCTTTCATTGTATCCCATAAGTTTTGGTATATTGTGCGTTCATTTTTATTATACTCTAAAGTCTTTAATTATTTTCTTTATTTCTTCTTTGACCAAGTTAGCATTGAGTAGACCTTTATTCAGCTTCCATGTGTATTTGGGTTTTCTGTTGTTTCTGCTGTTATTGAGGATGAGCTTTAATCTGTGGTGATCTGATAGGAAGCATGAGATTATTTCAATTTTCTTGTATCTGTTGAGGCCTGATTTGTGACCGATTATATGGTCAATTTTGGAGAAGGTACCATGAGATGCTGAGAAGAAGGTATATCCTTTTGTTTTAGGATAAAAAGTTCTATAGATATCTGCTAAATCCATCTGTTTCATAACATCTTTTAGTTTCACTGTGTCTCTGTTTAGTTTCTGTTTCCATGACCTGTCCATCAATGAAAATGGGGTATTGAATTGTTATTATGTGAACTGTAATGAGCTTATAATTTTTTTATGAATGCAGATTCCCTTGCATTTGTAGCTTAGATGTTGAGAATGGAGAGTTCATTTTGGAAGATTTTTCCTTTGATGAGTGGTATGAAGTGTCCTTCCCTCTTTTTTGATACTTTTTGGTTGAAAGTTGATTTTGCTCAGTATTAATACTAGAATGGCTACTCAAACTTTTTTTTTTTTGAGTCAGGGTTTCTCTGTATAGGCATGGCTGTCCTGGAAATCACTCTGTAGACTAGGCTGGCCTCAAACTCAGAAATCAACCTGCCTCTGCCTCCCAAATGCTGGGATTAAAGACGTGCACCATCACTGCCTGTCCCAGCTTTTTTGGGGGGTGCCATTCGGTTGGAATAATTTTTTCCAACCTTTTACTTTGAGGTAGGGTCTGTCTTTGTCAGTGAAGTGTGTTTCCTGTTTGCAGCAAAATGCTGGGTCCTCTTTGCATATCCAGTCTCTTAGTCTATGTGTTTTTATTAGGGAATTGTATCCACTGATGTTAAGAAGTATTAAGGAAAAGTGATTGTTCCTTCTTGTTATTTTTATTGTTTCAGGTGGAATGATGTTTGTGTGAGCATCTTCTTTTGAGTTTGTTGAAAGATTGCTTTCTTGCTTTTTCTAGGTTGTAGATTCTCTCCTTGTGATGGAATTTTCTATTATCCTTTGTAGGGCTGGATTTGTAGAAAGATTGTGTAAATTTGGTTTTGTCATGGAATACGTTGGTATCTCCATCCATGTTAATTGAGAGTTTTGCTGGGTATAGTAACCTGGGCTGGCATTTGTGTTCTCTTAGGGTCAGTATGACATCTGCCCAGGATCTTCTGGTTTTTGAAGTCTCTGGTGAGAAGTCTGGTATTATTCTTATAGGTCTGCCTTTATATGTTACTTGACCTTTTCCCCTTACTGCACTTAATATTCTTTCATCATTTTGTGCATTTGATGTTTTGACTATTATGTGACAGGAGAAATTTCTCTTCTCATCCCATCTATTTGGAGTCCTGTAGGCTTCTTGTATGTTTATGGGCATCTCTTTCTTTAGGTTAGGAAAATTTTCTTCTATAATTTTGTTCAGGATATTTACTGGCCTTTTAATTTGAGAGTCTTCACTCTCTTATATACCTATTTTCCTTAGGTTTAATCTTCTCATTGTGTCTTGGATTTCCAGGATGTTTTGTGTTAGGATCTTTATGCATTTTGAATTTTCTTTGACTGTTGTGTCAATGCTTTCTATGGTATCTTCTGCAACAGAGACTCTCTTTTCCCTCTTATATTCTTTTGGTGATGCTTACATCTATGACTCCTGATCTCTTTCTAGGGTTTCTATCTCCAGGGTTGTCTCCCTTTGTGATTTCTTTATTTTTTTTCTATTTCAATTTTAGGTCCTGAATGGTTTTGGTCAATTTCTAAACCTGTTTGGTTCTGTTTTCCTATAATTCTTTAAGGGATTTTTGTGTTTCCTCTTTAAGGGCTTCTACCTGTTTATTTGTGTTCTCCTGTATATATATTTTAAAGGGAATTATGTCCTTCTTAAAATCCTCTATCATCATCATGAGATGCGATTTTAAATCAGAATCTTGCTTTTCTGGTGTGTTGGGGTATTCAGGACTTGCTATGGTAGGAGAACTGGGTTCTGATGATACCAAATAGCCTTCGTTTCTTTTGCTTAGGTTCTTATACTTGCCTCTTGCCATCTGGTTATCTCTGGTGTTTGTTGTTCTTGCTGTCTCTGATTAGAGGCTCTCTCTTCTGTGAGCCTGTAAGCCTGTGATTTTAAGTTTTTCAGCATGCTTGGGAGACCAGTTCTATGTTTCAAATGTGAGAAAATATTGTTCCAAAGCAGTCTGTTATCCCAAGGGAATTCCATCCTCCTACTACCTCTACCCCTACATTTGTCAGAACTGCAGATGCTAAAGAGTACAAGGAAGCATCCCTTCCCACTGAGCCTTCTGGGCCAAGCCAAGCTTTGATGAGCAGCCAGCTATTACAGGGAACCTCTATTCTTCTGGGACTTCCCTTTCTACCTACATCAGACCTGAGATACCTGAACCATGCAGGATACCTTCTCTTTCCCAATGAATCTTCATTCCTAGCTGATGTCTCTGGGCATGCAAAGCTGTCCTAAGTTACCTACTATCCCTCTGGAAACTCCATTTTCCAGCTATCTCTTCTCCTCCCTTTATTAGACCAGGTACTCTGGAACCATACAAGCTAGCTTTCCTTTCCCATACCAATCTTGACTGTTTTCTGAGTCCTCTGTGCCAAGACAAACTACCCCATGTAAACTACAGGCCAGGGGACCTCCATCATCCAACTACTTCTCCACTCATCTTCATCAGAAACATAAGATGTCCATGTACAGATCTATAGAGCACACTGATACCCATCAGTGACCTGGCACACCAGATCCATGGAGGTTAACCTCCCTCCCAATACCTACTATAACAAGAGCATCCAGGGAACAAAATGACCCAGATGGCTAAAGGTCCTGGAAAGAACACAATCAACAATACCCAGGGCACTATGATACCTCCAGACTGCAGCTATTCCACTACACCAAGCCATGGATATCTGAACACAACTGAAACACAAGAAAATGACCATAAATGTAATCTTATAAGAATGACAGAGGCCTTTATAGAGGAAATGAATATATCCCTTGAAGAAATACAGGAAAATACAATTAAACAGGTGAAGAAACTAAATAAAACTGTGCAAGCCCTGAAAATGGAAATAGAAACAATAAAGAAAACACAAATTGAGGGAGATCTGGAGATAGAAAACCTAGAGACGATACCAGGAACAGCATATGCAAGCATCACCAACAAGATACAATAGTTGAAAGAGAAAATTTCAAGCACTGAAGATATGATAGAAGAAATTGGTAGATCAGTCAAAAAATGTTAAATATAAAAAAAATCCTTACACAAAACATCCAGGAAATCTGAAATAATAAGAAAAGATATAACCTAAGAATAACAGTAATAGAAGTTAAAGAGTTCTAGCTCCAATGACCAGAAAATATTTTCGCCAAAATCATAGAGTAATTTTTCCAACATAAGAGACATAAGAAAGAAGTGTCTATAAACCTATGAGAAGCTTACAGAACACCAATGAGATTGAACCAGAAAAGAAAATCCTCCTGCCACATAATAATCAGATCAAAAAATCTACAGAACAAAGAAAAAATATTAAAATCTACAAAGGAAAAGGTCCAAGTAAGATAGACAGGCAGACATCAGAATTATACCTGACTTTTCAATAGAGACTCTAAATGTTAGAAGGGCCTGTATAGATGTTTTACAACCTCTAAGAAGCCACAGATGACAACCTAAGTTACTCTACCCAGCAAAACAATCAGCCATCATAGATTGAAAAAACAAGATACTCCAAGACAAAAATAAATTTAAACAGTATCTATCTACAAATCAAGCCCTATCAAAAATATTAAAAAGTAAACTCTAACCCAGGAGGTTAACTACACCTAGAGAAAAATAGGAAACAAATAACTTCATACCACAAAAAAAACAGAAATGAAGCATACATAATACACACATACACATGCAAATATACATTCTCTCTCTCTCTCTTTCACTCTCTCTAATAGGACCAATATCAAAACAACAGGAATTAATATAATCCACCACATAGTAAAAACTGAAAAATAAAACATGATAATCTCATTAGATACTGAAGAAAATTTGAAAATATACAAAACCCTTCATGTTAAAAGTTTTGGAAAGATTAGGGACATAAGGTACTTACCAAAACATAATAAAATCAATATACATCAAGCAAATAGGCAACATGAAATTAAATAGAGAGAAACTCAAAATAATTCAACTAAAATCAGAGGAAAGAAAAGGCTGCCAACTCTTTCCATATTTATTCTACATAGGATTAGAATTTCTAACTAGATCAATTATATAATTAGAGGACATCAAGGGGATACAAATTGGAAAGGAAGAAGTCAAAGTAGAGCTATTCACTGACTTCTACAGTATAGAAAACTAACCCTAAAATGTCTACCAGAGAACTCTGACAGCAGATAAACACTTTTACCAAAACACCAGGGTATCAAAACAAAACAAAAAGAAACCAATAGATATCTTTTAAACAAATGATAAATTGGTTGTGATAGAAATTAAGGAATCAACACTTTTACAATAAGTACAAATAATATAAAATATCACCATTTAACTCTACCCAAACAAGTGAAAGACCTATAGGAGAAAAACTTCAAGTCTTGGATGAAAAAAAAAATTGGGGATGATATCAGAAGGTAGAAAGGTCTCCCATGTTCATGGATTGGTAGGATAAACATAGTGTAAAGGACATCAGACCTAGAATAATTTACAGATTCAGTGTAATTCCCATCAAAATTCCAACACAATTTTTCACAAACACCGAAAGAGCAATTCTTAATTTCATATGGAAAAGCAAAATACCCAAGATAGCTAAAACAATCCTTTATAATAAATGGACCTATAGTGGTATTATCATCCCAGATTTCAAGCTGTACTACAGAGAATGTATAATAAAAACCACATGGTATTGGCATAGAAATATACAGGTTTATAAGTGGAAATAAAGAAAAGACCCAGCAATAAATTCTCTCACCTATGGATAATTCATATTTGACAAAGAATTTAAAACCATACAATGAAAAAAATTAAAGAGTCTGCAACACACACAGCTGGTCTAAGTGTATGTCTGCATATAGAAGCATGAAAATAGAGCCATATCTATCACCTTGCACAGAGCTAAAGTCTAAATGGATCAAATACCTCAACACAAAAATGGCTACATTATGTCTAATAGAATAGAAAGTGTAAAACTGCCTTAAAAATTGGCCCAGGATACAAATTCAAGAACATAACATCAATATGTCAGACACTAAGAACAACAATTAATAAATGGTATCTCATGAAACTGAAAAATTTTGCAAAACTAAGGGCAGAATCAATATGACAAATCGGCAGCCTATAGAATGGGAAAAGATATCCGTCAACTCTACTTCAGACAGAGGGCTAATATCCAAAATGTATATAAAAAGAACACTCAAGAAATTAGACAACTGTAAACCAAATAAGCCAAATAATAAATCAGATACAGAGCTAAACAGAATTCTCCACAGAGGTATCTGTGATGGCTTAGAAACAAACAATGAAATATTCAACTGTACTTTTCATCATGGAATATACAATTAAAAAAAAAGAAAACCTGAGATTCGATATTACCTCTGTCAGAAAAGCTCAGATCAAAAACTCAAGTGAGAGTGCATGCTACTTAGGATTTGGAACAAGGATAATACTCCATTGCTGGTATGAATGTAATCCTGAAAAAGCTCTTTGGAAATCAATTTGGCAGTTTCTCAGAAAATTGGATGTAATTCTACCCCAAGACGGAGCTCTACCACTCCTGAGCATATGTGCAAAAATGCTCTACTATCTCACAAGGACACATGCTCATCTATGTTCATAGCAGCTTTATTCATAACAGCCAGAAACTAGAAATAACCCAGATGTCCTTCAAAAAAACACTGGATAAAGAAAAAAAAAAGTGGTATCTTTACACAATGCAATGCTATACACCCATTAAAAAGAAGCACATCATGAAATTTACAGACAAATGGATTTAACTAGAATATGCAATCCTGAGTGAAGTAACTAGACACAGAAATATTAGCAAGCTTTGTACTCACTTAAAGAAGCTCCAAGTCAGGATACATGAATCTTAAACAGAAGTAGAACCAAAACACTCATTAGGATGGAAAAAGTGAGAGAACATGGTGGGACATGCATGAGGAGTTTCATGGTGATAGGGATCAGAGCTGAGGTGGGGGCAAGAGTGGGCTGGGAATGAGAATAGAAACTAATGGGAGTCATCTCTGGGACAAGTTGGAGACCTGGGCCAGGGGAGGCTCAAGATAGCTGACCTTAGCTGAGATTCTTACCAGGTGGGATATGGAGATTGAAGTGGACACCTCCTGTAGCCAGTCATGACTTCTATGGAGGGAGAGGGATGTAAACCCGCCTGTAAAATATTCCACCCAAAATTTATCCTGCCTACAAGATACAGAGGAAAAAAGATGAAACAGATACTAAAAGGAAAAGGCATGTTGACCAATGACTGTCCCAACTTAAGACCAATTGCATGGGAGAGAGCCAGTTCCTGACACTATAATGATGCTCTTTTATCTTGTAGACAAGAATATTCATAGCATGACTATATCTAGACAGGCTTCTTTCAGCAGTAGATGGAAACAGATGCAGAGGCCCACAGTCAAGCATCAGGCAGAACTCACTGAGTCATATGGAAGAGTGATGAACACAATTGAGCAAACTGGTCAAGAACATCACAAGAAGACCTACACTGTCAAGTAACTTGGGTCCATGGGGGCACACAGAGACTGAAACGCTAACCAAAATGTATTCAGGGACTAGACCTGGGCACCCTACGCATTTGAAGCAGATGAGCACTGGTGTCTTTATATGAGTTCCCTACCAAACAGACGTGGGGTTATCTCTAACTCGGCTGCCTGCCATTGGAACTCCCTCCCCTAACGGGACTGCGGTTTTGGGTCTCAATGGGAGAAGATATGCTTATTCTTCCTGGAAATGGGTGCCCCAGAGTAGGATTGTACCCCAAGTGGCTCTTCCTTCTCTGAGAGAAGGGATGTTGGGTAATGGGGAAGGTATTTGTAAGGATGGAACTGGGAGTAGTGATGAGAGTGGTGCAGTGATCAGGATGCAAAGTGAATTAAGAAATTAATAAAACATAAAGAGAAAAATGTCAATGTAGGGACATAACCATGATGATATGTGATTGTCTTTGATACAAACATGTCAACATGCAACTATCCCAAATCAATAAACAATAATAAATGAAATATTTTGCTTGAGAAACTGTTAATACATCTTCTAATTCTTTCTACTTGGCACAGAGTAACTTTACTAGTAGAGTAATTCGCAATTTCATTAAACAGCAAATAACCAGAGGACATCTGCCCAAACCTCTTCTCTTTAGATATTACTGAGAATAGAAAGTGTGTTGTATGATCCCTTTTGCGTTTACACTTTTTTAAATTCTGTGTACCACAGTCAACCCACACAGCTGTTTTGATATAAGTCATCATGTTTGAGCTGCTGTTGTTGCTGTTCATGAAAGCTAAAATTACATTTATTCCTGGCAGAACATGACTAACATCTCCCACAGATATTTAAATTTCACATCATTAGCATAAGTCCAGTTGTATGAAAACCCCAGAGAACATAAATGAAGGGCTGAAGCCTAGAATTTATAAAAATTCTCTTTTTAGAAACTTCTGCATATATAATGTCTCCTAAAGACCATTGAATATTTTCCTGACAGCGACCAATTTAAGTCAGAACAAGCTATCCCTTCTTAAAAACAAAACAGAAATGTGTAAATATGTGTTGCTGTTGTGTCTGTGCCTATATATACAAGAAAAAAAGAACAGTGAATAGCTAATAGATTTATGATACAATTAAAGTAAGCAAGAATATATTTAATGAAACATAACCTAATAGAAAAAAATATTTTTAATGTACTTTATTTCAGATGTATGTGTGTATGCCTGTGTGTGTGTCTGTGTGTGCATGCACACATGTATGAGCATGTGTGTTTGCTAGGCATCGTTACTGTATAGAATCACCATAACCAAGGCAATTCATATAAAAACAAACATTTAACTGGGGCTGATTTACAGTTTCAGAAGTTCAGTCGATTGTCACCATGCCAGAAAGCATGCCAGCAAGTAAGCAAATATTGTGGTGGAGAAATCAAGAGTTCTACATCTTGATGTTAAAGTAACTAGGAAAGCCTAACTTCCACAGGCATCCAGCAGGAGTCTCTCCCACAAAGATATACTTCCCACAAAAAGGCCAAACTTTCCATGGGCCAACGATACAAAAACAACCACATTGTGTGTGTTTGTATGCGTGTGTGTGTTTGCATGCATTTGTACGTGTGAATGTGAAATGCCAATACTGCCTTTTCCTCATAATTTTCATATTTAATCTTTATGTGTAGTAGACATTAGTGTAAATCTTATAACTTTAATAAAGTATATTAACTTATTTAATGTTAAAACAGGTAAATTAATTTTCCCTATATCTAATTCATAAAGGATATATAGAAAAAATGTCAGTCTTTATTATTTATGCACATTTTTAAGAACTTACTCATTCTCATTGTGGAATTTTATGCTAAAGACCAAGGACATGAATAATAAATATGGATAGCTGTGAGCCTTGATCTTATGATCTGGACAAGAATTTCTTAAGAAATTAAGCAAATAAAATTAAAGTAGTTAAATTTATAAGACTTGGGACTGAAGCTAGATGATGGTGTGAAACAATGTGTTCTCTGGAACCAAGTTCTAGTAATGATTTTCCTGTTGAAATATGAAGAAAAATATTATTTGAGCTATATGTAAATGCAAGTAGAATTAAGAAGGGTCTAAGCAAACTATAACTATAAAACAGGAAGTGCAATCAGCCTCAGTGAGGTCTAAGGAGAATAAGATATTTTGTAGGCACTAGCGATAATGAAAACACATACTAATATGTTTAATATATAAGGTGATTGTCTCGCTAACCTTGGATACGGGATATTATACAATAGAAAAGAAACAAAAGGCAGCACAAATCACACAGCCACTTTGACCAGCTGACAGAGATGGTTTTGTAGGTAAAAGTGATGTCACACACACACACAAAAAAAATAGTATGTTGGTTTGACGGGAAAAAGATTCTCATGATGTGTTGCATTGAACATTTTGTCTCTAGGTGGCTCAGAAAGGTTTAGGTCCTATGGCTAGGCTAGAGGAATTATGTCACTGGGGCTAGGATTTGAGTGCTTAAAATTTTGCGAACTTCTAGTTTACTCTTTTAGCTTTGTTCTTGTATTTCAAGATGTGATTTCTCAGTTTTCTCCTCCTATGGCCATCCTGCTATTTACTGCCATGCCTCGATCCTGCCATGGTGGACCCTTAACCTTTTGGAATGTTAAGCCCAAAACTTTATAAGCTGTCTTGAACATGGTATTCTGTTAAATTAACTAATTCCCATGGTGAAATGAATTCAAGGCTCTGAACCCACATAAAGCTGAATGGGGAGATCTAATTTTAAAAATCGTTCTTTGTCCAAACAAATGTTGTATCAAAGGCTCTTACTTTTACACATCATGTGTAACACACACACGAATGTACAAACATGGTAACTATAAATTAAGAAAGATTACACAGGATACATCTGTTCTTCACAGATGTTGAACTTTACAGGAGGAATCATTTTCATACTTAACTTTCTCTTTAAAAATATCAACACTAAATATGCTAATGAGATTTTGCTTTCAATGTTAAAATAGTTTGAACATACTCATTAATGTGTTGACATTAGAAACAAACTCCCAATAGAGTAATGCTTTTTTCATCTTTATCCACCAGTTGCCGTGCTCGTTAGCACATGCATTTGTACTGATTTTGGAAATGTCTTCAAAATATTTAGAATTCTAGAGGGACTGATGCTAAAAAAAGAAAATTAATCTTTTTGCTGAAAAATAAAACTATATCTGTCAAGAATTTATCATTTTGGCATTAAAATGGTTAGATTGGATATAATTCCTGGCTAAGAATCCTAATCTATAGGCTAAGAGGTCAAATACATTTTGCTAAGCCATGATACTAAAGTGTCATGATATAATCCATTGTCTTTTGAGAAAAAGGAAATAGTTTAAACAACATCACATATGACATGTTTTCAAAACTTTGTTTTGATAATATAAATATATTTAAAAGAAGATATGACAGAAGTGAAAATAATAATGATATGGTTATAAGATGTAAATGAAAATTTAATCTTTTTCTCTATAAGATACAAAAGAATGACATGCTGGGATCTATACGTATCAGAAATAATGATTTTATGCACATAAAGTTACATTCTTTATAATGACTCAGTGAGGAAGAAAATGATATGTTATTTGCTGGTGGGATTGTAAACTGGTACAACCACTCTGGAAATCAGTTTGGTGGTTCCTCCGGAAATTGGACATAGTACTACCAGAGGACCCAGCTATACCACTCCTGGGCATATACCCAGAAGATACTCCAACATGTAGTAAGGACACATGCTCCACTATGTTCATAGCAGCCTTATATATAATAGCCAGAAACTGGAAAAAACCCAGATGTCTCTCAACAGAGGAATGGATACAGAAAATGTGTTCATCTACATAATGGAGTACTACTCAGCTATTAAGAACAAAGAATTTATGAAATTCTTAGGGAAATGGATGGATCTGGAGAATATCATCCTGAGTGAGATAACCCAATAATAAAAGAATACACATGGTATGCACTCTCTGATAAGTGGATATTAGCCCAGAATATCAGAATACACAAAGTACAATCCACAAACCACAAGAAACTCAAGAAGAAGGAAGACCAAAGTGTGGATACTTCGTTCCTTCTTAACAGGGGGAAGAAAATACCCATGAAAGGAGCTGCAGAGACTAACTATGGAGCAGAGACTGAAGGAAAGACAATCCAGAGAAAGTTCTACCTGGGAATTCTTCCCATATTCAATCATCAAATCCACACCCTATTGTGGATGCCAGCAAGTGCTGGCTGACAGGAACCTGATATAGCTGTCTCCTGAGAAGATCTTACAGTACACCACTAATACAGAAGTAGAGGCTCACAGCCATCCATTGGACTGAGTACAGAGTCTCCAATGAAGGAGCTAGAGAAAGGACCCAAGGAGCTGAAGGGTTTGCAGCCCCTTAGGATGAACAACAATATGAACTAACTAGTACCCTCAGAGGTTCCAAGGGCTAAACCACCAACCAAAGAGTACACATGGTGTGACTTATGGCTCCAGCAGCTTATGTATAGCAGAGGATGGCCTAGTCGGTCATGAAGGGCAGGAGAGGCCCTTGGCCTTGTTCTATGCCCCAGTGTAGGGGAATGCCAGGGCCAGTAAGCAGGAGAGGGTGAGTTGGTGAGCAGGGGGAGGGAGGAGGAAATAGGGTTAGTTATTTTTTTTGTTTTTGTTTTTGTTTTTGATAGTTTTTTGAAGGAGTAACCAGGAAAGGAGATATCATTTGAAATGTAAATGAAGAAAATATGTAATAAAAAATAAAGAAATGCAATCACTGAAGAAAAATAATAATCTTAAAGCCATGTATCTTTAAACAAAAGATGAAACAATTATTGCAGAAATATAAATTGTAAGATTGTTACAAGGCCATAAACTTTTATAATAAAAGCATAATAAATTTTAAAAATGCAATGTTGCCTTAGATGACATTACATGTGTATGTGACTAAATAAAGTTCTTGATATATTATTATAACATACCAACCTCTAATACAAACTCCTATGGTAGAAGGAATCTTAAAAGTTTGCCCTCATAGTACTAATGGAATAAATATAGCTAACAGTGAATATTTATATTTTTAAAGAAACACTGTTTCTCAGCTACTTGTGTTTGTAAAATTAGACAGCAGTAATAAAAATGTACTGACACAACAAAGTACCTTCTTCTAGCTCATAGAATGTCTGACCCTAGGTAGAAATTAAGATATTAATCAATACTTGATAGTAAAGAAGAATTCTATCTTTACTTAAAATTTCATAATAAAAATTAAAAACCATAAGAAAATCATACTATGTGACATTCACTTTCTTTTATTTACTTAAACATTGACAGGTCTGTATTTCTAAATGTCCCTAACAAAATTCAAAATTATGAGGTAATTCAGGATACAATTTTCTGTATAAATCTTTAAATCCAGTACTTAGAGGAAGTTCAAGAACAGGATAAATTACAAAGACAGAATCTTTCTCCCACATTATAGTAATGTTGTCTGTGAACTGAATAGCTGAACCAAGAAAACCTAGAAAAGTTATTTTTTTGTTTTTTAATAAACTGTCACTTTATAAAACATCTCTAGCCATTATACTTCTCTTTTTAAAACAAGCTCCTTTCTCTAAGAACACCATAGCATTAGTAATTGTGTCAGGTCTTAGCGCCTCCATTGAAATGGATCCCAAGTTGGGCAAATCAGTGGACCACCTACTGCACTCTTTTCCATTTTTGTCCCTGCAGTTCTTTTAGACAAGAACAATTCTGGCTCAGAATTTTTGACTTTGGGATGGCCACCCCATCCCTCTACTTGATGTGTTTTCTTTATACTCGAAGTGGATTCTCTGAGTTTCCTCTTCCCATTTTCAGACATTTCAGGTGAGGCCCCTTCCTTTGAGTCCTGAGTCTCTCACTTCTCAGATCTCTGGTACTTTTAGAGGGTCTCCCCACTTCCACCCACCAAGGTTGCATATTTCCATTTATTCTGCTGGCCCTCAGGACTTCTCTCATGACTCTCCCCCCCCCCACATACCTGATCCTGTTCCCCTTTTCCCTCCCTCTCTACCCTCCCACCCATGTCCCTCTTGCCTCCTGTGATTACTTACTCATCCCTCTCAGGTGGGATTGAAGCATCCTCACTTGAGCCCTTCTGCTTGGTTACCTTCCTGAATACTGTGGATTGTATCCTGTTATTCTGTAATTTGGGGGCTAATATCCACTTATTAGGGAGTCTTTAGCAGGCATGTTGTATTGAATTTGAGTAACCTCACTCAAGATGAAATTTTCTATTTCAATCCACTTGTCTGAAAAACTCAGGATGGCCTTGTTCTTAAGAGCTAAATAGTATTCCTTTGTGTGAATGAACCACATTTTCTTTATCTAGTCTACATGTGTGGGACATACAGGTTGTTTCCAGCTTCTCTTATTACAAATGAGGCCATTATGGACATAGTGGATTCTGGATACCTGTGGTACAGTAGAGCATCTTTTGGGTTTATGCCCAAGAGTGGTATAACCGGGTATTCAGGTAGATGCATTTCTAATTTTCTTAGGAACCTCCAGCTTGATATCCAGAGTGGTTGAAGCAGTCTGTAATTCCATGAACAATGGAAGAGTGTTCCTCTTTTTCTACATTCTGAGTTCTTGTGTTAGCTTTTCTGATTGGTGTAAATTAGAATCTCAGGGTTGTTTTGATTTGCATTTCTCTGATGACTAAGGACTTTGAACCTTTCTTAAAGTACTTCTCAGAGATTCAAGATTTCTCTTTTGTGAATTCTTTGTTTAGCTCTATACCCCATATTTGATTGAGTTGTTTTGGATTTTGGAGGTCAGCTTCTTGAGTTCTTTATATATTTTGGATATTATTCTTTTATCAGATGTACGGTCAGTGATTTTTTTTCCCAATGTGCTGGTGCCAGTGTGTTCTATTGACTGTGTCTTTTGCCTTACAGAAGCTTTTCAGCTGCATGAGGTCCCATTTGTCATTTGTTGGTCTTAGAACTCGAGCCATTAGCATTCTATTTATGAATTATTTTCACTATCCCAGGTTTTTTTGTTAATCCATATTAAATTTAGAACTGCTCTTTCTATGTCTGTGAAGAATTCTGTCATAATTGTGATGGTGATTGCATTGAATCTCTTGATTGCTTTTAGTAGGATGGCAATTTTTATTACATTAATCCCACAAATCCAGGAGCATGAGAGATCTCTCCATTTAGTTTCATACTGGCTATTGGTTTGCTGTACATTGCCTTTATTATGTTTAGGCATAGGCCTTAAATTCCTGATCTCTCCAATACTTTTAACATGAAGGAGTGTTGTATTTTGTCAAATGCTTTTTCAACATCTAATGAGATGATCATGTGATTTTCTTGTGGATTACATTAATAAATTTTTGTATGTTGAACCATCCCTGTATCCCTGGAATAAAGCCTACTTGATAATGATGATTGATGGTTTTGATGTGTTCTAGGATTTGGTTTACAAGAATTTTATTGAGTATTTTTGCATCAATATTCATAAGCAAAATTGATCTGAAGTTCTCTTTCTTTGTAGGGTCTTTGTTTGGTTTAGATATCAAAATAACTGTGGCTTCATAGAACATTTTGGATAGAGTACTTTCTGTTTCTATTTTATGGAATATTTTGAGAAGTGTTGGTATTAGCTCTTCTGGTAAAATTCTGCACTAAAGTCATCTGGCCCTCTGTGGATTTGTATTTTTTTTTTTTTTTTTTTTTTTTTTTTTTTGGTTGGGAGGTTTTTTACATGCTCTTGATTTAAGGTTGATTTTTGGTATCTCTCTATAAAATTATTCATTTCCTCTAGATCTTTTGGTTTTGTTGCATATACGCTTTTCTAGTAGGATCTGATGATTTTTTGAATTTCCTATTTCTTTTGTTATATCTCCTTTTTAATTTCTGATTTTGTTAACTTGCATACTATCTCTGTACCTGTTAGTTTTGTTAAGGATTAATCTGTCTTGCTGATTATTTCAAAGAACCAGTTTTTACTTTTGTTAACTCTTTGTATTGATCCTGAGTTTGACTATTTCCTGCCATCTACTCCTTGTTTGTTTCTTTTTTGTTCTAGGGCTTTCAGTTGTGCTGTTAATTTGATGGTGTAGGGTCTCTCCAATTTCTTTACAAGGGCATTTCGTGTTTTGAATTTTCCTCTTAGCACTGGTTTCATTGTATCCCCATAAATTTGTGTATGCCATGTCATAATTTCCATTGGATTCTAGGAAGTCATCAATTTCTTTCCCTACTTCTTCTCTGACCAAGTTATCGAGGAGTGGATTGTTGTTCAGTTTCCTTGGGTTTGTGGGTTTTCTAGAGTTTGTTTGTTTGTTTTGTTTTGTTTTTGTTTTTTTTTGTTTTTTTATTTTTGTTTTTTGGTGTTATTAAAGTGTAGCCTTTGGCTATGGTGATCTGACAGGATGCCTGGGATTGTTTCAATCTTCTTATATCTCTTGAGGCTTGTTTTATGACTGACTGTACAGTCAGTTTTGGAGACAGTTCCATGAGATGCTGAGCCAAAGGTATATTGTTTGGTTTTAGGGTGAAATATTCTGTATATATCTCTTAAATACATTTGGTTCATAACCTATATTACTTTGACTGTGTCTCTGTTTAGTTTCTGTTTTCATGTCTTGTTGATTGGTGAGAGTGGGTACTGAAGTCTCCCAATATTATTGTGTGGGGTTCAGTTTGTGTTTTTAGCTTTAGTATAATTTATTTTATGAATGTGGGTGCCCTTGCATTGGAGCCATAGATGTGCAGAACTGAAACTTTCTCTTGGTGGATTTTTCCTTTAACAAATATAAAATGTCTTTCCATATATCACTTGATAACTTTTGGTTGGAAGTCTATTTTATTGGATATTAGAAGGACAACTCTCCCTTCTTTCTTGGGACATTTCCCTGGATGATTTTTTTCCAGCCTTTTAGTCTAAGGTAGTGTCTGTCTTTGTCATTGAGGTGTGCTTCTTTTATGTAGCATAAGTGGTTAGCTTATGTATTTTTGTTGGGGAATTGAGTCCATTGCTTTTGACAGATATTAAAGACAGATGATTTTTATGATTTTCTAATATGGTTGTTGTTGTTGTATGTGATTCTCTCCTTAGGTTTTGTTGTGAGATTGTTCCAGGAAATGTTTAAAAAATGCAAATTCATGCTAACTGGCAGGCCTAGGCTGGCTAGCCAGCCAGGCACGTGTGGGCATGGCCAGCCTGTTATCTCATGGAGACTTTCTGACTCAGAGCTCCAAAAACTCTTCACCCAGTTCATTAAGTTTCCATTGGTTAGTTGCTGCCATGCCAGACCCATCCTTCCAAATTCCCAGAGCCTTTTGTGTTACACTTCTGGCAATGCCATGCTTTGCCACTGTATCTTTCTTTTTGGAACCCATTCAAGCTGCTGCATGAAGGAGAACACCACACAAAGTTAGTTCAAAATCAATGGTAACTCAATTGCTGGGTGAAACAAGGAGAATCATAATCTTGTAAGCCATATTAAATCAAAATCCTTAGGTAGCAAATCCTGGCTTATTTGCAATCTAAACCAGGGATTACCAATAGCTACATCATGTCTTCCAACTATCCCCATTCAAAAGCCTATGTCTCTCTCCTGTCTCTTCTGTTCTCCTCTTGCCTACTCATAAAGTGACTGATTTCTTTATTCATTAGGTGGGTCACATGAAATCCTGAGTATGTGTTGATCATAGGCTTTTGTAGTAGGATCTGGTGATTTTTGGATCTCCTCAGTTTCTGTTGTTATGTCTCCCTTTTCATTTCTGATTTTGTTAATGAGGATACTGTCATTGTGCCCTCTAGTTAGTCTGGCTAAAGGTTTATCTATTTTGTTGATTTTCTCAAAGAACCAGCTCCTGGTTTGGTTGATTCTTTTGGTTTCCACTTGGTTGATTAAGCCCTGAGTTTGATTATTTACTGCTGTCTATTGCTCTTGGGAGTATTAGCTTCTTTTTGTTATAGAGCTTTCAGATGTGCTGTCAAGCTGCTAGGGTAAGCTCTATCCAGTTTCTTTTTGTAGCTCTGAGTTTTCCTCTTAGGACTGCTTTCATTGTATATCATAAGATTGGTTATGTTGTGGCTTCATTTTCATTAAATTCTAAAAAGTCTTTAATTTCTTTCTTGACCAAGTTATCATTGGGTAGTGTTGTTCAGCTTCCACATGTATGTGGGCTTTCTATTGTTTATGTTCTTATTGAGGACTAGCCTTAGTTCCTTTTGAGCTGATAGGATGCATTGGATTATTTGAATATTCTCATATCTGTTGAGGCCTGTTTAGTGACCGATTATATGGTCAATTTTGGAGAAGGTATCATGAGGTGCTGAGAAGAACATATATGCTTTTGTTTTAGGATAAAATGTTCTATAGATATCTGTTAAATCCATTTGGTTCATAACTTCTGTTAGTTTCATTGTGTCTGTGTTAATTTCCTTTTCCATGATCTGTCCATTGATGAGAGTGAGGTTTTGAAGTTTCACACTATTATTGTGTGTGGTGCAATGTGTGATTTGAGCTAAGTAAATTTTCTTTAATGAATGTGAATGCACTCTCATTTGGAGCATAAAGGATCAGAATTGAGAATTCATCTTGGTAGATTTTTACCCTTGATGAGTATGAAGTATCTCTCCTTATCTTTTTTTTTTTGATAACTTTAGGTTGAAAGTAGATTTTATTCGATATTAGAATGGCTACTCCAGCATTTTTCTTGGGACCATTTGCTTGGAAAATTTTTTTCCAACCATTTATTCTAAGGTAGTGTCTGTCTTTGTCACTGAGGTCGGTTTCCTGTATGCAGCAAAATGTTGGGACCTTTTTACATAACTAGTCTGTTAGTCTATGTCTTTTTATTGGGGGAATTGAGTCCATTGATATTAATAGATATTAAGGAAAAGTAATTGTCATTGTTGTTTCCTGTTATTTTGTTGTTAGAGTTCGAGTTTTGTCAATGTGGCTATCTTATTTTAGTTTTGTTGAAAGATTACTTTCTTGCTTTTTCTGGAGTATAGTTTCACTCCTTGTATTGGAGTTTTCCATTTATTACCTTTTGAAAGGCTGAATTTGTGGAAAGATACTGTGTAAATTTAGTTTTGTGTTGGACTACCTTGGTTTCTCCATCTACGGTAGTTGATAGTTCTCCTGTGTATAGTAAGTAGCCTGGGCTGGCATTTGTGTTCACTTACTGTATGTATGACATGTGTCTAATATTTTATGGCTTTCATAGTCTCTGGTGTAATTCTGATAGATATACCTTTACATTTAATTTTTTGATCAATTTATACTTAGATTTTTTTAGCAAGATGTTACGTTTAATGTTATTCTTCTGAATGTGGAATTCAAAGCAACATTTGTTGAACTTGCTTTCTTCTTTCACATATGTTCAAGATGTCTTTGTTAAATGTTGACTGGCTGAAGATTCCTTTACTCAGGGTTAATTAATTAATTAATTAGTTAATTAATACTCCTGTATTAATCAGGGTTCTCTAGAGTCAAAGAACTTATGGATAATCTCTATATAGTAAGGGAATTTGTTGATGACTTACAGTGTATAGTCCAACTCCCCAACAATGGTCAGCAGCAGCTGTGAATGGAAGTCCAAGGATCTAGCAGTCCTACAATGCAAGGCAGTAAATGAGAGAGAGAGAGAATCTTTCTTCTTACAATGTCCTTATATAGGTCTCTAGCAGGTGTGGCCCAGGGTAAAGGGGTGTGCTACCAAACCTAGATCTGGGACTTGCTTTGTCCAGGTGACCTTGAACTCAGCGATCTCCCTGTCTTAATCTGGATTTCATAGCCACTATGCCTCAAGAACTCCAAGCCAAGATCCATGTCAGAAACTTGTATCTCTTAGACTCCAGATTAGAATTACAGGTGAGTTTTCCAATTCTCGATTGTAGTTCATTACAGATATAGTCAGGTTGACAGCCAGGAAGGAGACACAAAGTGTCTTAGTCAGGGCTTCTATTCCTACACAAAATTTCATGATCAAGAAGCAAAATGGGGAGGAAAGGGTTTATTTAGCTTACATTTCCATAATGCTGTTTATCAATGCCTAAGTGTTCCAATGGAACCTTCTGTTTTGTGTGAGTACCATACTATTGTGAGAAACTCTGCTAATTAAGGCCAAAGTTTATCATTGTCTGTTTTGTGTTAGTACTAAACTGTTGTGGGAAAACTCTATATACTATTGAGGACTCCCTTCATAGGGAGGGCTTCTTCTTCTTCGGACTTGTCTGGGAGAATTTGAACTCCCCCACCTGCAGAATGCCACATAACTTTGGTTAAGTTTATAGATATAATTTCTTTTCCTCCTATTAGAATCCAGTAAGCTAGCACCTGAGATTCCTGAAATACTTCCTCATACTAATGAAGCATTTCAATACCATAAGCTTTCAGCCAATGGTCTTCCCTTCCTCTGGTATGCTTTCCCCCAAGAGGTAGATAATGCTTGGCTCACCCCAAATAAAATGTTTGCATCCGCATCTACCCTTAGTAAAGCAATATGAGCAAGCAGATATTATCACACAGAGCTGCTTCATGAAAGACCAGCACTGGGAAGGCCTTTGATTAAATAGCCTCACCTAAAACTCTGGAAGAAATCTTTCTTACTCCTCCAGCCCCTCCAGTACTAGGCATTCACTCCCAATCAGAGTAGATGAAGAATCTTGATCTGCCTCCAAGTCTGCACCTGGCACGGAAAAACTCTAAGGAAAAAGTAGATTTCAGACCCTGCTCCTGACTTCCTTACCACACAGAAAAACATTGGTGCCTGGGTAACCAGAAAGGAGACTAGAAACCACAGCCGTCATTCCAGACCATGCTATTTTGTCTTCCAGTCCAAGCATGTAATGGTAGAAAATACAGACTGTGCCCTTCCTTCTCAAGACTTTGCCTGCCTTCTCTGGGCAACATGTTTGAAGCTCCCAGGTACCGCAAGCAGAAATGCAGAACATGGTATCACATACTGTTTTTGTAACTGTGGTAACTGTGGCTCTTTAATATATCTCCAGATCTGGAACAGTAATCACTCCAAATATTTTTGTTCTTATTCAGGATATATTTTCTTTGATTTTCAGGGTATTTTTTTCTCATATATATATATATTTTTTTTTTGATATTTTCTTTATTTACATGTAACTTTCTCCAT
>NW_022196891.1:6796814-6823574 GCF_008632895.1 Mastomys coucha
ACACCAAATGGCTGAGAAGCACCTAAAGAAATGTTCAACATCCTTAGTCATCAGGGAAATGCAAATCTCATATATATTTTAGGAATATTTTTCTGTTGTTCATTTTTCTGTTTCTATGAAGAAAAAGATGGGGACATTGATTGGGATTGTATTGAAGTTGTAAATAGCTTTTGGCCAAATGGTTATTTTCATAATATAAATTCTATAAATTAATTCTATGATCATGGGAAGTCTTTTTATTTTTTAGTGCTTTTATCTATTTTTCTCCTGAGGTTTAAACTTACCATTTGTAGGAAGCCTGCATTTTCTTGGTTATATTTTTTTTCACCCTTAGGTGTTTTATTTTCTTCCAGGATATAGTAAATGAAAATATATGTAATATCTCTCTTTATATGATTTTGTTAGTATTTGCATAAGGTATTGGTTTATGTAAATTGATTCTATATCTTGACACATTGCTGATTTTGCTTATTAATTCTACAAGATTTTGTTAGAAATTTTAATCTTTCATGTATAGTATTATGTCTCCTGCAAATAGGTATAATTTACTTGTTTGTTCCCCTTATTATTTTTTTATATTATTACTCCAGATAGTAATTCAAGCACAATATTAGAAAGGAATATGGAGGGTGAATATTCCTTTCTCATTCTCAACTTTAGTGGGATTATTTCATATTTTTTTATTTAGGATGATGTTGGTTGTTGGTTTGTTATATATAACATTTATTATGTTCACATTATTATGTTAAAGATGTTTGTTCTAACCCTACAATTTCTGTGATTCTTTTATCACACAGGCATAACACCATTGTCAACTGCCTTGTCTTTATCTATTGAGATGTTTATGTGATTTTTTTTGTCGTTGATTCGATTTACGTCAATTATATTGTGCATTTTACTTGCAATGATAGAAGCATCCCTGTATTTTTGGTTAAGTTTGATCTTTATAGAATAAGTCTGCATTCTGTGTGCATATATTTTATTCAATATTATTCAGTCTATATGCATTAGGGATATTGGCCTATTGTTTAATATTTTTATAAATAAAATATATAAGTAGAAATACACTTTTTCTTTCCTTTTGCTGTTGCTGTATCTTTAACAGGTTTGGGTAGTAGAATGATACTGGCTTCACAAAAGGACTTTGAGAGTTTTGTTTCTATTTTTCCTAGCTTGAAAAGAGTTGAGTATAGATCTTCCTTGAAAGTGTGAGATAATTCTACTGTGGATGCATCTCACTCTGGAATGTTTTATTATATTTCAATATCCTTGTTTATTATAAGGTTTTTTTTAAGTTCTTAAGTTATTGCTTTAATTTTGGTAGATAGACTGACTGTTGAAACTTATACAATGTACCAAAATAAACATGTAGAGTTTTAAAACATTCCTTTATGATATTCTGATTTTCATTGTCTATCATGTTTCCCTGTTTATTTTTTGACTTGGTTAAATTGATTACTTTTGTGTTGTTAGTTGGAGCAATAATATGTCAATTTTATGTCTTTTCTTAACAAATTAGATAGTTTTTAGAATCATTGATTTTTGTTTGTTGTTTTATTTCTATTTTTATTATTCTATTTTCTGTTCTACTTATTTTATTTTTCCTTACCGTTGACTGGGTTTGCCTTTAGTCTGTTCTCATTTTTCTAAAAATTGAGTTGCATCCTAAAGTCATTTATTGATGCTATTTTTGAGATTTGAAATGCAGCCACTAAGAGTTACAAACTTTCTTCCTTGAAAACTTTCAATATATCCCAGAGCATTTGTCATACTATAACTTTTTCTTTTTTTCATCTTACTTTCTTTTGGGTGGTAGATTTTTTTTCTTTCTTCCTTGATGTACATTTTAAGTATTTCTTCTTTTTGATCAGGCATTATACAAATAGTAATTGCAGACATTTTGAATTTCTAAAGATTTTTTTGTATTCTATGATATGGTTTTGTTTTCTTTGTTTGTCTTTGATTTGGAAAGGTTTCTATTTACTTCTGATTAAAAAAGTGATTTTGGAGTTCCACAAGTGCTATTCCTCTGCCTGCTGGGTTCTCAGTAAACCCAGCAGCAGTAAGAAATGTCTTCTTTTTTTTTTTTCAGTTATTTATCTTCTTTATTTACATTTCAAATGTTATATCCTTTCCTGACTCCCATCCAAAACCCTCTTATACAATGCCCCCTCCCCCTGCTCACCAACCCACTCACTCCCAATTCCCTGTCCTGGCATTCCCCTATACTGGAGGATTGATCCCTCTCAGGAACAAGGGCCTCTCCTCCCATTGATGTCAAACAAAGCCATCCTCTACTACATATGCAGCTGGAGTCAAGATCTGTCTTCTTGAGCTCCATCTTTTTATTTGTTTGCTTGTTTATTGGATAATTTCTTTATTTATATGTCATATGATTTCTCCTTTCCCAGTTTCCCCTCCAAAAAAAAAACCAAAAAAACCAAAAAACCAAAAACCAAAAAAACAACAAGAACAAACCTCTGTTGCCTCCTCCCTCCCCCTGCTTGCCATTCCACCCTCTCCCACTTATTGGCCCTTAAACTGGGGCACAGAATCTATATAGGGCCAAGGGCCTCTCCTCCCATTGATTACCAACTTTGCAATCCTCTGTTATATACTTGCTGCCAGAGCAATCAGTCCCACCATGTATACTCCTTGGTTGGTGGCTGAGTCCCTGGAAACTCTGAGGGTACTAGTTAGTTCATATTGTTGTTTGTCCTAAGGTGCTCCAAACCCTTCAGCTACTTTGGTCCTTTCTCTAACTCCTTCATTGGGGACCCTGTACTCAGTTCAATAGATGGCTATGAGCCTCTACTTCTGTATTAGTCAGGTACTGTCAGAGCCTCTCAGGAGATGGCTATATCAGGCTGGATTCTCCTTCCTTCAGTCTCTGCTCCATAGTTAGTCTCTGCAACTCCTTCCGTGGGTATTTTGTTCCCCCCTTTTAGAGGGAATGAAATGTCCACATTCTGGTTTTCCTTCTTCTTGAGTTTCTTGTGGTTTGTGGGTTGTTCTTCATGTACATTTACCCAGAAGATGCTCCAATATGTAATAAGGATACATGCTCCACCATGTTCATAGCAGCCTTATGTATAATAGCCAGAAACTGGAAACAACCCAGATGTCCCTCAACAGAGGAATGGATACAGAAATTGTGGTACATCTACACAATGGAGTACTACTCAGCTATTAAAAACAATGAATTTATGAAATTCTTAGGGAAATGGATGGATCTGGAGAATATCATCCTAAATGAGGTAACCCAATCATAAAAGAACATACATAGTATGCACTCTCTGATAAGTGGTTATTAGCCCAGAAGTTCAGAATACACAAAGTAGAATCCACAAACCACAAGAAACTCAAGAAGAAGGAAGAGCTCCATCTCCTAGTCCACAACTCTAACAACAATTTCACAGGCCTTTAATTATAAGTGACTAGGAGATTAGACCCTACCCAAGTTTTTTACCTAGACAAATCCAGAAGCAGCAAGATCCTCCCTGTCCCTTCTACAATCCATTTCTCAGGCCACAAATCCATCTGCATCCATGAAGGCCAGATGTTACCTAGCTTAAATAGAGGCAGGCAACCATCACAAATCTCCCTCAGTTCCAGCATTCCTGAAAGCCTGCCCCTTAGCTGGGAAAACCAGCAACTGAAGCCATGTGGTCTACAAGCTCTGTCTTCATCTCCAGAAGCCTGCTCTCACTAAAGACCACCAGATCTATCTGAAAACTACAAAGGCTGCTCCCATCAGAGACCACAAGTCCTGCTAACACTAGATACAGATAGAGGGCTAAAGGTCAGCATGAAAACATAATCAACAAAAAGCCAGGCCAATGTTGTACCTTTAGAGCAAAGATAGCCTCTGGATACCCTAACACACAAGTGAAGCATAAGAAAATGACCTTAAATATAATCTTATAAAGACATTAGAGGCTTTTAAAGAGGAAATCAATCAACCCCGTAGAGAAACACAAGAAAATATAATCAAACGAGTTTACAAAATGAATGAAACTGTTGAAGACCTGAAAATGGAAATAGATGAAATAGAGAAAACACAGTCTGAGTGAATCATGGGGATGAAAAATCTAGAAAAGAGAACAGGAATTACAGGTATAAGCATTGCCAAGGGAATACAAGGGAAGAGAGAGTCTTAATTCTAGAAGACGCCATATATAATGTTGATACATTGGTCAAATAAAATCCAGAAGCTAAAATGTTCCTAACACAAAACTTCCAGGAAATTTGGAACACTATGAAAGGACCAAGTCTAGAGATAGAAGAAACAGAAAGTTTCAAACTCAAAGTCCCAGAAAATATCTTTAACAATATCATAGAAGAAAATTTCTTTAACATAAAGAAAGGAATGCCTGTAGATGTAGAAGAATCTTATAGAACACAGAATAGAGTGGGACAAAAAAGAAAATCCTCTCATGACATAATACTTAAAACACTAAATGTGAGAGTTATTCCCTTGCAGACTTGACTATATCTGGAATGAACTGCAGTGTACAAATGGAGGGCACACCAGTCATCCAGATCTTTAAGCTGGATGACATGGGATTTTTATCTGGATATTGACAGGTAGTGGTAATGAAAAACTTAGGCCCAGGTAAGGTGATTGAAGGCAACAGAGTTAAGAAGATCTCTGAGTTCAAGACCAGCCTAGAACAGAACAAGTTTCAAGTAAAGAACACCTTAGGTTTATTAAAGGCACACAAATCTAGTCCATACCTTCTGCTGGATGCCTACATAAGGACAATGGAAAAATAAGGCTTTCTTCTTCTTTGTCTGCTTGCACTTACTTGCCAGCATATGTGCTGGAACCTACTTCTTCAGAATTCCAGCATATAGAAGACCAGCTGAAGCAATTAGCCTCATGAGACTGCACAACGACTAGATTCCTGGACTTCTCATTCACAGCTGCCCACTGTTGGGTTAGTTGGACTTCAGAATATAAATCATTCCAATAATTTCCCTTAATGTTTAGAGTCATTCTGTAAGTTCAGTGACTCTAGAGAACCCTGACTAACACACTAAATTACAAAATAAAGAATGAATATTGAAAGTCACAAAGAGTAAAGATCAAGTAACATATAAAGACAGACCTATTAGAATTACACCAAACTTCTCAACAGAGACATTAAAAGCCAGAAGAGTCTGGGAAGATTTTTACAGTCTCTAAGAGAACACAGATGCCAGCCCAGACTAGTATACACAAGAAAATTTTCAATCATTACAGATGGAGAAAACAAGACATTCCATGACAAAACAAAATTTAAATAATATCTTTCCACTAATCCAACCCCATAAAAGATACTAGAAGGAAAATATCAATACAATGTTTGTAAATGTACCCAAGAAATAGATAATTTCACAGCAGCAAAACCAAAGATAAGTGAAACACACACACACACACACACACACACACACACACACACACACACACACACACACATACAATACCACCACCAACAGGAACAAACAATAACTGGTCATTAATTTCTCTCTATAACAATGGTTTCAATTTGCCAATAAAGACATAGGCTCATAGGGTAGAAGTAGAGACAGAATTGATCATTCTGCTGGGTTTAAACACACACCTCAGCAATAAAGCTAGACATTACCCCAGAGTAAAGGGATAGAAAAGGTACCTAAGGAAATGGAGCCAAGAAAAAGCTGAAATAGCCATTCTAATAGTTACTAAACTAGACTTTCAGCCAAAGAAATTAAAAGAGGTGGGGACACACATTTCATAAATATCAAAGAAAAAATTCCATCAAGATGACATCTAGATTATGGACATCTATGATCCAATTTCAAAGGCACTCACAATCCTAAAAGTAACATTAAAACAGAAATCAGATATCAAATCCCACACATTAACAATGGGAGAATTTAAGACACCATGATCATTAGCAGACAAGTCATCAAGACAGAAGCTACATAGAGAAATAATGAAACTAACAGAGAGTATAAATCAAATGGACCTAACATATATCTAAAGGAAATTTCACCCAAATGTAGAAGATAATACCTTCTTCTCAGCACCTCATGGAACCTTCTCCAAAATTGACAGTATACTCCATTACCAATCAAGCCTTAACAGACACAAGAAAATTTAAATGACTCCTCTTATCCCATCAGACCACTACACATTAAAGTCAACCTTCACAACAACAGGAAAAACAAAAGTATTCATATTCATGGGAACTGGATAACTCTCTACTAAATGATCACTGGATCAGCAATAAATTAATTTTTTATATAAATTCAATGAAAATGACTAAACAACATACCCAAATATATGGGACACAATGAAAGCAGAATTAGAGGAAAGTTCCTAGCAGTAAGTGTCTTAATTAAGAAATCAGGGAAATTTCATTACTAGCAACTTAAAAGTGTACCTGAAAACTCTAGAAAAGTAAATAAAAAGAAATGAATCATGGATTGGAACCCTACACCTTAACCCACAGATATGCCTGCTCCCATTCATAACAACCAGGTGAGACAGTCATGCCTCAAAGTCACCCCAGAAGTCATGATGTCTGCCCTGAACATTCTGAGCTCTATCTTTCTTCTGGTCCATAGATCTACCTGCAAATGAGGATCTGTACTCCATATACCATTCCACATTTCTACCTTCCTTTGGAAGGTATGCTGCCACACCACAAGCAGTCCCAGCTTCCTGTTACTCCCAGGGACTCCCATGAAAGCCAATACCAGAGGTAAGCAGACAGATAAACACAAGCACACAAACACAAACAACAATGCAATATGGCACCATCATATCCCAGCTCTCCAATTACCACAAGCCCTAAATATCCTAACATGCCTGATGATGATGGATGATGTCTCAATTCTTTGCATTTATCCACCACATACAAGGGCAACCATTTTATTAAAAGAAAGATTACTAAAGCTCAAATGACACATTATACAATGAACAAATAAAACAATTAAAGCCTTTCTAGAATTCAAAAGAAAAAGAAAAAAAATTAAGGCACAGCATACCCTAATGGATGGGATACAATGAAAGCCAAGAGGAAAATCCATAGCACTAAATGCCTTCATTAAAAATAAAATAATGGACAAGGCCATCCTCAGTATACCCTCACAGAAGCAGGAGAAGGGGGGATGGGAAAGGAGGCTTCTGAGGGGGTGGGAATTGGGAAAGAGGATAGCACTTGAAATGTAAATAAATATAATATCCAATAAAACATAAATAAATAAAAAAGAAAAATTAATAAAAAAGAAAAGAAAAAAAAAGAAGATACCTTATAGTAGCAACTTAGCAGCACATCTGGAAGGCTTAGAACCAAAGAAGAGAAGACAGAAGGAAATACTCAAACTCAGGGCAAAAATCAACTAATACTAAACAAAGAGATCTATACAAAGAATCAGGTAATGAGAGAAATAGTTGTTTGAGAAAGTCAAAAAAGATGAAGAAACCTTTACCCAACTGAGTTAAAAGGCACAAAACTGTTTCCAAATTAACAAAATCAGAAATTAAAGGGGAGATATCGAAGCTGACACTGAGGAAATTCAGAGAATAATTAGGTCTAACATTAAAAGCTTGAACTCCACAAAATTTGAAAATCTAAGAGAAATGGTTGATTTTCTAAACAAATACTACCTAGCAAAGTTAAATCAAGATCATCTAAATAGTCCTAACCAAAAAATAAAAATAAATAAAAATAAAAATAAAGCTGGGCCAGACAAATTTTGAGCAGATTTCTACCAGACTTTCAAAGAAGAGTGAATGTCAATCCTCCTCAAACTATTAAACAAAATAGAAACATAATGTGCATTGCCAAACTTCTTCAACAAGGCCACAGTCACCCTGATACCTAAATCACACAAAAACTCAACAAAGAAACAGAATTTTATACAAATTTCTTTTATGAGTATTGATGCAAAAATATTCAATAAAAATACTCATAGACAAAATCAAAGAACACATCAACGACAAAATCCAGCATGATCAACTAGGCTTCATCCCAGGGATACAAGTCTACTTAAATATGTGAAAATCCACTAACATAATCTACCATAGAAACAAACTGAAAGAGAAAAGCAACATGATAATCTCATTAAATGCTGAAAAGCCTTTGACAAAATCGATCAGCCTTTTATGTTAAAAATCTTGGAGAGATCAGGGATATAAGAGATATACCTAAATGCAGTAAAAGCAATTTACAGCAAGCCAATGGCCAATATCAAATTAAATAGATAAAACTTAAAGGCTGTTCTCTCTCTCTCTCTCTCTCTTTCTCTCTCTCTCTCTCTCTGTTTATTTTATTAACTGAAGACCAGCTAGAGGAATAAATAAAAGAGATCAAGGAAATACAAATTTGAAAGATAGATTTCAATGTATCACTATTCATACATGATAGGATATTATATATAACTGAAACTAAAAATTCTATCAAAGAACTCCTAGAGCTAATAAATGACTTCAGCAAAGTGTAATGATACAAAATTAAATTTAAAAAATTCAGTAACTTTCCTTTAAAGAAATGATAAACAGAAGGACAAAGAAGACAGTGAAAAAACACCCTTCACAATAGCCACAAAAATATAAAATACATTTTATGTCTATGAAAATGTCAAAACTCTGAAGAAATGAATTGAAAAGGTGATCATACGGCAGAAGGAGTATGCTCATGGAATAGTTTGTTTGACTTAGTGAATACAGACATCTTACCAAAAGCAATCTACAGACTCAATGCATTCCCCATCAAAATTCCACTAAAATTATTTACAGATAATGAAAGAGCAATTCTCAGTTTCATATAGAAAAACAAAAAACCAAGGCTAGCTAAAATAATTCTGAACAATAAAAATACTTCTGGAGGTCACTATCCATGACCTCAAGCTGTACTGCAGAGCAATAGTGATAAAAACTGCATGAACTTAGTGTGGAAATAAACAGGTTGATCTATGCTATCCAATCAAAGGCCCAGAAAAAAACCACATACTTATGAACACTTAATTTTTGACAGAGGATGCAAAAGCTTACCAATTGTGCTAGTTCAACTATATGTCTGCATGTAGATGAAAGCAAAAAATATCCACATCTATTAACCTGCAAAGTGTCTCTGGATTATAGGACATCCTGGTAGTTCAGGAGAGCCAGGGCTACACAAACAATCTCTGTTTTGACAAACAAACAAATGGAAAGAAAAGAAAGAAATTAGAAATTTAGTTATAATTGAAACAAGAATTTCTGCCACCATTAATACTCTTATATTGTTTCTTATGTTCTTTGTTGAAACCTGATTCTTTTGATATAACTGTAGCCATTTTATGTTCAGTTTCCATTTTGCCCATAAAGTGAAATTAAATTCAGTTTCTCAGACTCCACTTCTCAGAAGTAATTATCCATAGCTGACACTGAAGAATAGTGCTAATAAGCCAAAAAGCTTTGGTTCAATCATTCATGCTCTGTTATCTCAATGTTCTGTTCACCATCTTCCCACCACCTCTCTTATCTCACTCAGGACCAATCAGCTTAAAGGTTAGCTGATAATTCTTGGACTACTAAGCCAAAATTTAATGTTACTCCCTTCCTTGTCTTTTAAATTTTTGAACATTTTTATTCTATAAAAATCCTGCTTTGAGAAGTGTTTGATATCATAGTTTTCAGACCCAATTCTGTACTATATGCCTGGTCTGACCAGTATTAAGGAGTTCATTCAATAAACTTTTGTTAACTGAGATTGATATTTTTATATTTATTGTGGTGATTCTTGAACTCCAACATCTTCATAGATATGGAATTATTATTTACTCTTATTCCATATTATTTGTGAAATTTTTCATATCATTCTCATTGAAGTTACAATACAAAGAGATATAACTGCCCTCCCTTCATATCTCTCTCTCTCTCTCTCTCTCTCTTTCTCTCTCTCTCTTTCTCTCTCTCTCTTTCTCTCTCTGCTTTGGAATGGTTTCTCCCAATCTCAGATTCTATTTTTGAAAACTACATATATACTCAGTTATAGCAAGTGTGTATGTTTAAAATATTATTTGACTTTATTAATATGAAATAAAAGTTTTATTTAGAAAAAAAGGTATAGATGTAATGACTAAGAAATACAGTTAAAGTCAACTCAGGAGTCTAATTTTTTGCTTATGTTTTCAGAAATCTAAGACAAATTTTATAACAAAATGGAACAGTTAAAAAATAGTGATATTAAAATAGTCATGTTTTTTTTAATAACTTGTATTATTGCATAACAGGCTTCCATGTGATTTTTGGTACCTACTTCCTTGGATTGTATATGTTCCTGATTTTCCATATGGTTATACCTTTGTGCTTAAAAGTCTTCAGTATTTCTTTACTTTCATCTTATCTAAAATCCTCACCCCCTTCCTTTCAGGACATCTCTACTTAAAGGCCACTTTCTAGTTTCCTGACTTCTACTTCCATTCCAACTGAAACTCACAGGCAATAAATTTGTAGCTGGGGTTTTCATATGAGAAAAAACATG
Organism: Mastomys coucha; assembly: GCF_008632895.1. Taxonomy (NCBI): domain Eukaryota; kingdom Metazoa; phylum Chordata; class Mammalia; order Rodentia; family Muridae; genus Mastomys; species Mastomys coucha. The sequence goes on from NW_022196891.1 coordinate 6,807,314, forward strand.
AAGTATTTGTTTTCCTAATTAGACAGGTTTTTGTTTGTTTTCTTTTGTTTTACACTATATATTACTTTATCTGAAAATGTTGTGATTTCATCTTAGCAATAAGATATTGAAGGCTTATTAAATCAGGACATCTATATCATTCGTCCACCACTAAACCTCATGAAACATCACAGAAAAATGCTGAAAAGAAGATTAGAAACAGGATTGGAAGGACTGATGAGAAATGCTGTCTTTAGAATAACATGGTTAACATACACATGAGCTCTTAGCAGCTATGGTTACCTACACAAGATCTATAAAACACCAATCCCGCTAAAATTCCATCAATAGGGTAGACAATATCTAAGACCCACAACTTACTAGAGTCAGAAGATATATTCTATGGGAGGAAGAAACATCTCTCAGAAATGTGGCTTTTACATTCCCCGTACATTCCCCGTGCGTCAGTGGATGACTGTATAACCATGATATATGGAGAGCATGCACTGGATTCAGTGAATAATCTGAAGTGAAAATTTACAGCTCCTTTGGAAACTCAGTTGTATCACATGATGTTCTCCTGGAAGGAATATTTTGCTGGAACAGATGATTAGGATGGTGCATGATGTTTGGAAAGAATATAAATGGAGCCTGATAAACAGTGAAAGAATACTCTCGCATTGCAATGCCAGGAATAGCTTCACTGGTTTACACCATGTAATAAATTCATTAGTCTTTGTGCCCATACAGTGCTTCCATGGCCTTTGTTAGTCTTTCCTGGTCTTCACAGCAGAGACAGAAACTAGCCAAAGAACTTCTCATGATATTTCAGGTGACTCCTTCTGATTCATTGGAGTCTTGGCTTTTCTACTGTATGAAGCTGCTACCACTGATTAGTGTTTGGTGTTTGCTATTGGATTGAACTTCTAGCATACTGACAATGAAGAGGGGAATCACACCAAAGAGCTACTTCTAAACAGGTCCACAACTCTCTATTTAATAAATCTCCTTTTTCCCCCCCTACCTCTGGCCAAGGGAGCACAAGAGAGGTTGAAACATTCAAGAAACCAAAATAAAGTAGGCTTAGAAAAATCTAAACCTACAATTATCAAAGGAAAGTTAAAAAAAACAAAAACCATTAAATTAGGACTATGATTGATATATTGGATCATATTTAGAAAGGGGAAATGGAGTACATATGACAATATTTCATTGTTTATAAGTTTGCAATTATTACAAAGCAAATAAAAATTTATCACTATAAATATGTAAAACAACAACAAAATAAGCAAAGCATAAACATCTGTTTTCACTGATGAATTATAAGAAGCATCTAAAATGAGTTAATAAAATTATTATATAAGCACTCCCACTAACTAGTGAATAAATGTCATCAATACAAGAAACAATCATATAATCATCTCAGAAGATAAAGATTATTTGACAAAAATCCATCAATTTCAAAATAAAAATACTCAGCATATAATGATAAAAAGAAAGGTAGTAAAAATCAAGCAATGCCCAAGCTTCCAGCATTCTAGCTGGACCCTACACCCAGTCACCTGACCACAGCACAGCCAGGCATGCCACGTCCCATACAATATAAGGGACAGTTTTCCCCCTCTGCTCTTTTGCTCTTTGTTCCTCTCTGGCTCTCTTCCTCTCTGTCTTGTTCTTTGTTCTCTTCTCTTGCCTTCTTGCTCTCTTGCTTTCTTCCTCTCCTTTCTCTCTCTCTCTTTCTCTCTCTCTCTCTCTCTCTCTCTCTCTCTCTCTCTCTCTCTCTCTCTCTCTCTCTCTCTCTCTCTCTCTCTCTCTCCTTCTCTTCTCCTCTCCTTCCTCTCCTTTCCATCTCTCTACTTGACCACCATATTTTCTCCTTCCTACAATAAAATATCACATTTATACATTGCCTCCTTTTTAACTGCAGGCCTCAGCACCAGGACGAGAGAGAGAGCCTCAGCCACCAGCCATAGCAGCAACCCGGCCTGCCTTTGGTGCAACCCTTCAGCTACTAGTACAACCTCTCAGAGGATAGCCATGCTAGACTTCTACAGGCAAGCTCAGCATAGGATCTGTGCCAGCCCATGAGACTGATCCCAAGTTCTGCCAGTCACTGTCTGCCATTCTTACAATCTCTGCTCCATTTTTTTCCCTGTATGTTTTTTAGACAGGGACAATTCTGAGTCAAAAATGTTGAAGATCTCTGGGAATTTCACTTCCACCTCCACCCTCACTCCCTCCAGTTGCAGCTGCACATTTCCACTCATTCCCCTGCCCTCGCTGGACTTCTCAGCCATCTCCCCAAATCTTACCTGATCCAGCCACTTTTCCCCTCCCTCTTTCTTCTCTCATACAGGTCCCTACCTCCCTCGGACTGCCATGATTTGCTTGATTGAAGCATAACTTGGGCCTTGCTTCTTGTGTAACTTCTTATAGTCTGTGGGGTGTATAGTGGGCATTCTGTACTTTTTGGCTAGAAAAATCTATTTTCAATAAATCAAAAAAATAGTGCTAGCAAACAACATATGTAACTTACTAACATGTATTAAAATATGTAGATGCCCTTATGAGATTATTTGTGATTTTATATATAATTCAACGTAAATATTTTATGTAACTAAAATCATTACATTAAATATTTTCTCATGAAAAATATGAATGGTCTTAGAGTCATAAATAATTTGGTACCACTATCTATTTTTAAGGATGCTATGCAAAATTTGCTTGGTGCATAATAGATTAATTTATCAAAGTATTGGTGAATGATGTTGATAGTCTTAATATACAAATTACTGGTCAAGGTAAAAGTAGCTGATATTCAAGTTTGACCCTACAAATAAGTAATTGCATCTTATTGGATAAATGTCTGGAATCTTCATAATTTAGTTCCACTAAAATGAAGTAAGAATTTATAAAAACAACATATTCATGAAAAGAAATAATTAATGATGTGATTAAGAGAGTGATGATTTCCTAATTACCTTTTAATTGTGAAAATCATTAAAGGAAATGGTTTCAAAAACATTACCCAAACTAATGAAAAACAAAGGCAACATTTACTAACAGGATAAAAATATTTTTCATTCATGCATAGGAAATGATTTCAGATGACTTATTAAAAGGTTATTTGTCTTTGTTAAGTGTATCATTTATATGTAAAATTACCTCATTAAAAATTAATAATGTTTGTGATTTTAAAAATAATACTTTCACATTTAATGGCAAGTCTTATTGTCAGTTAGATATTATTATAGCATAGCATATTTCTCATTTCCTCAGTGTTAGGTGAATAAAATGAAAGTATTCTTTGTAAAGTTTAAAATTAGAATGTCTGTAGGTGTTTTATGGCATCTTTTTGAGAAATATATGTATAATTTTAAATTTAAATAAATTAAGGAAATTGATGGCTATCTAGAGAAATCAACTCAATATCTTCAGTTAATGAATTAAAAATAGTACTGAGTGAGTTCAATTGACAAGGACATATTTTACCAATTAGCAAGTGCATTATAGTTAGGACTGATGACTCAGCAGGAGCTTGAATGTGGCCTGAAGCAAATGTTAGGATCAGGGTTTAATAGAGAGCACAACTGTAGTGCACAATTTGTAATACTGCTGTGAAATAGAGCTTAATTTTAATCACTCCTCTAAATCTTACCTTATTTTATAAGCCTTTTTAATGATGAATAAATGAAAAATCTTTCTAAAATTTAAAAATGAAACTGTGTAACCTATTTTTGTTTATATTCAACCTAATGGATTTAAATGTTTGATTTTGGAAAACATCTAAGCCTTATTTCCAGACTCAGAAATTTAATCATCTGGTAAAGTTTATATTTAATGATAAACCGTTTTTTTCAAAATGTTGAACTGTCAGAATTTAAGAGTGATGTTTCTAGTTTTATGAACTACATATTATCAGGGTATGGCTTTAGGTAGAATGTCTAAATGAACCACGGCTTGTAAACTTTCTAGTTGCCACATACTGGGGGAATATTATTACCAATGAATTTGCTATTTTATAGTCTCAATTTCCTTTTTTGAAATTTATAAAATAGGTTTTATTTTTATATATTAAAAATTAAATGTAAAAATACGTGTAAAACATGTATCAGTTAAAATTTGTAGGTTCAGTGTGAATTTTTGTTTTCAAAATAAATTAATAGATGATAAATAACTATTGCACAGAGCATTTATAGATGTGGTAAATCATACATTGTAGCACTAATATCTTTGCTGAAATCTCTGAAAGATAAAAATGGTGTCCATATAAACATCAACAAATTTGAAAACTTTATGAGTAACATAAAGGTATGCTGGTCTGTTTCATTAATGGTAAGAAATTTCAATGTTTGAACAGTTCTCAGTATTTGGGGCTCATTTGTATTTAGTATACATATGGATATTTTTAGATTAATATTGATATTCATATTTGTTTTCTATTTCTCTTTAAGCTCCTTTTGTTGTGCTGTAATGTTCGTGAACCCCAAAAGACTACCAAGGAGCCAAGTCTGATGAAATCACTTTAGGGTCTCTTTCTTTATTCAAGCTCCAGCTTGGGCTTAACTCACCTTGGACCCACAGGATGGTTTTGGTGGAATACTCCTACACACTCATTGGGACAAGATTTTATAGAAAATGGCAAACGAGTGGTGAGTGTTTCTAGCCCGGCAAGCATCTAATTGGGGTGCTACTGTGGCCTTTAGCATAATTGGTTGGTGGTAGGAGCCAAACAGTAAAATTAACTTCTTCTTTCCTCCAAATTGGTGGTTGTAACCACTGATTACAACCTTGTGGAGCAATCTTGTAACCTGGGAGGACAGATCTGTTGGGGGAATAACCTATAGACTGGTGCTAAATACTGGATTTTGAGTTGAAGGTCTCCTGGAGAAGCAGGTTTGTTGGGGAATAACCTAGAAATCAGTGCTAAATACAGACCTGCTGGTTTACTTGAGTTTAAATTTATTTCAAGAAAGCTCTCCTTATTTACCAAGAAAGTATGCAAGAACTGCTAAATCATGGTCCCATGTTTAAATACATGGCTTTCTTACTTTTATAGCAAAACCTTTGGTGCAATATTGGATGGTAGTATGGCTATGTAGATGCAAATATTGAAGCTCTCCAAGATGAACCCCCAAAATTTGACCTCTCTAAGACCTCTCCCCTATTACTTTCTTTTCTTATTACACTTTGTCCTCGTTTTGAGACAGTGTCTAAATTAAGGCATGCTGCTTTTCAGTTTAGTATGTAGTAAAGACTGAATTTGAACTCCTGATAATTTTGCCTGTATCTCCCAAATTCTATGATTTTAGGTATCATCAAAAACAAAAACAAAAAACAGCCTTTAGAAGGAACTATTTATTATTTGCTTGATCATTTCATAGACTTTCTGCTGAATAAGCTCACTCTTTCTAGTTCTTTCTGAACTTTTTATGGCTGGTTCAACTCAGCTCTTCTGACTCAAAAATCCTCTCCATGCTGACTTACTCAAATTGGCTTCTCTTAGCTACTGAATAAATTGTTCTGCTTGGCCACAAACTAACTCTGGCCATCTCTTCTAATCTTCTGGTTCCTTCTTACTCTCTGGCTCCTCATACTGTGTTCACTTGTTCCCTGTCTCTCTAAAACCACTCAGGTGAAATTGCCTCCTCTCCCTCTTTTTCTTTCTCTGTGCCACTCTCCTAAGTCTTCTTCTTCATGTGATGTTCTCTTGAGAGCTGGGCATATCACATCTCTGACTCATTCACATTTTTCTGAGTCCTCACTTTGCCCATTAACTAGATGTAATTTTCAAACATGGCTGCTTTTTTCTAAAATCTAACTTTACTTTCATTGTATAATTGCTTTTTATTTGAGCAGTAAGTTTATTCTTGAGTTTTTATGCATTTTTACATAAGTATAACTTTTATGAGAATATAGTTTTGTGAGTAAACATTACATATGTCATTATGGCTACAGAGATGAAACTCTTCATTTTGTCTAAAAATAAGTGTTTTTATTTTCAAACTTATTTTCAAATGTTGGGTTTCAGTACATAACAGATATAAGCATGAACATATACTACTCTTTCACAAGTTTCTATGAAGACTTAAAAAATATGCAATGAGTCATATAGAATATGAAATGTGAATTCTTATGACTAAATATATTCCTTTTTTGATGAGAATCAATATTTGTTCTATTATAATTTAAAAGAAATTTTATTTAAGTTAGGAACATATCTAATTAATTAACAAGAAATATAGAAAATAATAAGAAAAGGTTGTATTTTTGTTGTAAAATCTTATGAAAATCTAACTTATGTATACTGCAATAATAAAATTATTGGAACATGAAAGACAATTAATTTGATTTTACATATTATGCTTGATATTTATATTAATTTAAATAATTCTCTAAATTTGAAAATTTATAATTTCCAATGTTAAGAAATTGTCCTACAATTAATGTGATTAATAATCTTCATGATTAATTTCCAGAAGTGAGCCTATGTTTGCCCATGCTTGTGTACAGCAATATATTCTCTACTCTGGGTTTTATTTTTCTGAGGGGACAACACAACCATTGCGACTCTTACAAAGGAATATCATTAACTGGTGCTAGCTTAGACTTTCAAAAGTTTAGGCCATTATTGTCATGGCATGAAACATAGAAACATGGAAGCAGACATGGTTCTGGAGAAAAAGTTGAAAGTACTACATCTTGATTTACAGTCAGTAAGGTGAAGGCATGTTCCACACTGGGCATACCTTGAGCGTTGAAGACTTCAAAGCCAGTGCCCACAGTGACATCTTTCCTCTACATGGCCACACATACTCCAACAATGCAATATCTCTTAAATTGTACAAGGATTCAGACACATCAGTCTATGGGAGGCAATCCTATTGAAACCACTTCATTATCACTAACTTTTAATGATAATGATAATGACAAATCATTATCATTTAAGTTTTGGAATTAATTCTTTTTTACTACAGTATAACTTTATAACACAACTGTCATTAGTAGATTTAGCTATCTATAATAAATAACTATACTTTTTCTATACGTAGTAAGAATAACTGATATATGATCGGTATACTTCGTTAATACTTTGTAACTATGTGGTTAAATTCAAGTCACATAACACATGCCATTTCTGACTTTAGTGTGAATACCTTCAAATATTTCTAAATGCCACCTTAATAACAAGGAAATCTGTTAACTGTCATATGAAATGTTTGTCACCATAGAAACATTACCATTAATGTTGTTCAGCAGAATGCTTGAAATTGTGGCCTGACAACTCATGAAAAACCTATTTCAGAATTGATAAAACATATGCTTCTTTAAACATCAAGATACTGAAATTGGTTTTGCTGTTGTACTGTTACTAACTTCAAAAATATACAGCTGCCCCGAAAGATTTTTAGGTGTATAATCATCATAAAATCATTTGCCTATTTTAAAATGAAAGTTATTTTTATCAAATGTAGCTATGAAAATGTTTCCCCCACTTGATTTTTTTTCTTGCTTATGAGTTCTGTAGAGATCCATTGTTAGAACTCATAGAAAAATAATACAAATCTAAAAGATTACAGTTTCTGGCTTCACATTTTTAAATGAGTTTTAGAATTATTACTTGCTCACACATTTTAAATAATAAACCACAGTTTACCCTCTCATCATTGTCCCTGTGCATGTGTGCATGTATGCACATTTACATGTGTGAATTTGGGCTCAGAGCTCTTGTTACAGTACACATAGAAGTCATAATAATATCTTAGGTTTTGCTTCCTTTTTTACATCCTGTAATGGGTCTCTATTATCTAGTTTGCCACTGAGTGTGTACAAGGATAGATGTTTTTCAAGATTCTTTGGATATTTTATGATAGTGACATAGGAGAAATGTCATAGAAGCCCAGGGATTACTGGTTAGGGCTAACTTACCAGGCTTTATTGGGTTCTGGTAATGCAAACTCATTTACCAAACCTTCATGACAAATGTCTTAACCACTTAGTCATCTTTCTGTATCCAATTTACCAAGTATTGAGGAAACTGTGAAAAATCTTTGTAAGACTTTTAATGACTAAAGCCAGTGGATGTGGTGAGTGTTACTGTGAGAGGTTTCGTGTGTGAGATCTGTGCTGTGAGTTTCCCAGTGTTCCTTCAGCATTTAATGTGTCCCTGCCTGCTCCGGGAGAACCAGCCCCCAGTCAGTGCTGAGGTCTGTTCATATGTTCTCATAATTTTTCAAATTATGATGAGAATTTTTTTCTCCTGTATAATAAAAATCCTCTTAAAGACTCAAATCTACTTTGTAGTTTTGCTGAAGACAAATAGTCCTTACAACTTTTTAGCATTTAATTTGAATAGTCATCTGTGTCATTACTTGGATCATTGTTACATCAGTTCAGCACATAGCACATTCTGGTGTTGCCAAGGTGCTGGCTAAAGTTTATTCTTAATTGGATTTTAAAGCATTCACCCCATTGTTAAAGTTGGCATCGTATAGTCAGTTACTGAAATGATATAAGAAAGCATGAAACTTTACCACATTTATAAAATATGAGGGGATTTTTTGGCTTTAGACTAAGCCTCAAAAATAGTATCATACCTCTGTACTTGTACATAAAAACAACATTATTATTGAGTAAAAAGAGATTTAATATATGAAACTCTCAGAACTGTCCTTAGCAGTATTAATTAGGTCTAAATACAGTGGAGCACCCCTGATATCATGCTGACAATTTATGTGTCATAGGGAAGAACTCAGCAAGTCCTGTGGTTTCAGGTGTTAATATGTAAACAAACATCTCTTTTAACCTCACTGTGGCCAGCTTTGAAAAGAACAAAGATTTATACCTCTGTCCATGTCGATAGATTTAAGTGTCCTGTTTTGATACTAATTTTGAAAGTTGTTTATCTTCTCTCGATACAAGATAAGCCATTTGAATATATTTGATTTTGTCATAACATTTATAAAGTGTATGTTTCCCCTGGAAAACAAACAAACAAACAAACAAGCAAACAAACAAACAAACAAAAAACAAACTCTACCATGAATAACAATACTGAAAACTATTGGAAACAAGATAAGGTTTAAGTCTACTCATTTATGTGTGTTAAACAGCTAAAATTAATGTGAAGCAAATTATGTTAGTCAACTCTCCATCTTAATTTTTATTGTTCCGTGTGTGTATGTGCTTGTATGTATGTATAAGCTGTGCATGTATGCATGTTTACTTTTGGAAGAATGCACTTGTGGAAGGTAGGACATGAGTTGCAAAAGTTTGCTCTATCCTTCTACCATGTGAGTCCCAGGAATCCAAAATTCAGGTCAGCAAGTCTGTAAGTAAATACCTTTAACAATCTGTTCACTGTTGCAATATGTCATCTTTCAAAATGTATCCTACCGTCAGCATTATTGATAAAACAGTGATTAGGAGGTATACATGTGTCTGAGGATGTAGTTGATAGTACTAAAGCGGGGTACGACAATTTAGTAGGGCAAACAGTTGTTATATTTTTGCAAGTTCATTAACATATTCCAATTTTCATATCTACTAAAGTTCATAAGTTGGTTGTGATGCAGTATACTACAAAGGTAATATCTTCTTATGTCTCATGCAGCTAGTGTTGAAGCTTCAGGTAGCCAGTCTTTAACATTCTTTAACATATCAGAGAGTAGAAGATTCACTGACATAAGATCTATAGAATGCCAAAGTGGCCAGCCTCAGCATGCAGAGGGGTGCTCGAAGAAGGGGTGTCTGGAAGCCGTGTAAAGACTTTAAGTCAAATTGTGACTGACAACTTGTGATCTAGTCTGTTCCTCACTATGTTCTGCTTTCTCTCTCTCTAGAGATTTCGCTGTCTATATTGTTTACTTGCTATTTTAGGTTTCTCTGTCCTTTTTCTGCTTGCTATTCTAAGAGATCTCTCTGTCCATGCCCTGCTTCTTTGTGTGTGTGTGTGTGTCTGTCTGTCTGTCTGACTGACTGTGTGTCTGTCTGTATCTGTTTGTCTGTCTGTTTTTAAACAGTTCAATCTTTTTAATCCTAAAAAGTTCTCTAAATAGCTTGTTTCCTGCAGTACACAGGTCCAGTCTTTAATTTTACATATCAATCCCATCATGTCATTTACTCCAAGCTTCCTTCTGTTTTTTTGAATGAGTCAGCATCTAGTGACCAGTCCTTTGATTCTTAAGAGCATAAAGTTTTTTCTTAGCAATACATAATAATTCATAGATCTGTCTGCATTTGTTACATACAAACATAAACCAGTGGGGTGCTCCCTGCCATGAAATTACCATTTTTATCACACCTGGGCCTAATCTTGGTGTGTCCTAGGCTGACCTTGAACTCAGGAATCTGTCTGCCTTTGTATCTGTCTGCCTTTGTACTTATTTTTCTGACAAGCTGGTTCATTAATGTAGCTGTCTTTGTTTCTTTGAATTTGTGAAGTACCTCATAATTCATATTACATCCTTATATTTTGAATATTTAAGAGATAGTATGTGTTTTGAACTCATGTATTTAAAACTCTTTCCCATAACCTTAAGGGCTGTTCTGAAGCCCCCAGCATTTACCATTGTGCTGAGGCATTAACCATATATGTAGGGACTGGGCTCATGATATCTGATTATCATGGAGGTATTAACGGTAACAGGGAGGACATTCCTCAGAGGAATGTGAAAATATGTATATTATTACACAAGCAATCATTACTCTCACAGCAGCTGTCACACCGAGGCCCTGTAACAGGGGCAGAAACAATTTCACTCTTTCCCTATCAATGTCATGCCTGGATCAGTCTCTACCCTTTTATCCTGTGAGTCCCAGGGATCCAAAATTCAGGTTAATAATCATCTCACTTTTTCAATGTTTAATTTTTCAAACTATATTCTATAATCAGCATTATTGATAAAACATTGAGTATGAGGTATACATGTTTCTGGGGATATAGTCAAAAGTACCAAGGTCGGGATGGTCATTTTTGGAGGGTAAGCAATTGTTACATTCTTGCAGGTTCATTGACGTATTTCAATTTTCATTTCTATTTAAGTTCATAAATTTTGTGATGCAATAGTACTGCAAAGGTAATATGTACATATGCTTCATGCAGCTAGTATTGAATCTTCACATGGACATTCTTTAACATATTAGCTATTAGAAGATTTACTGACATAAGATGTATATAGTGCCACAGTGACTATTCGCTGCAAGGACCATAACATAAAACTTCAACTTTTAATCATTGATATATCACTGTGTGTTACAGAAGTACAAATTAGACACAAACTCAAAACTCATTTTCCTCCACAGAATTGTGTCTACCTTTGTCTTCTATAATACCCATTCTTAAGAAGTTTTAGTTTTCTTGTCTTGAGATAGCATCATTTAACCCATACTATCCTTGAACTCACACTCCTGGCTTGGCTTCCATGGTAACGTTTTAGCAAATCAAAATTGAGGTGTTCACTTAGTCAGGGCGCTTACCTTATCAAATTTCATGCGCGCACACATGTACACACACACACACACACACACACACACACACACACATGCATGCACGCACGCGCGTGCACACACGCGCACAGAGTCTGGGCTGGGTTACATTTCTCATTGCTTTTATATTGCTTACATTTGTTCTTTACATTTCTGATATTAGTGAAATTATGAACTTACCAATGAGAGTAAAAATAAGAGTTAAATAGCAAATGCTTTATTCTTTCATGTCTTTTATTTTGGCTGCCAGCATACCTCACCCAGATTTAGAGTGAGTCGTCTAACCTCAAAGGATCTAGATTCATAGTAGATTTTCCAACATCGTGTAACTCAACCAAGAATGCCCCCAGAGTTCTGCCCATATACTTTGGCTTTAGTTAATTCTAGACATGATCAAGTTGACAGAAAAAGAATGACCATTACAAATTTTAAAAAGAGCTTTTTTTTCCTTTTTAGAGTAAAAAAAAAAATAATAATATACCATCATGAAGTAAAATCATGGCAGTAATACAAGAATGGAGGCAGGAACTGAGGCGGAAACCACAGATGAATAGTTCTTATTGATTTTTTCCCCATGGCATGTTTAGTCAGCTTTCTTATCTACCTATACTCATGTAGCATTGATCCCAGTGATCTGGGGCCTCCTCCTTTATCCATTAAATCAGAAAAATTGTATCACACACATGTCTACAGGTAATTTCAAGTAGGTATTTCTTCAGTACTCCAGTATTCCAAATGATTCTAACTGTGTCAAGTTAATACAAAGTTGGTCAACATAGTTGATACCCTCTCAAGTTTAACATACAAATACTTTATAAATAAATTACAATCTTTGCTTTTTGTTCATCTCCAAGATGTCACATCATTAGAAATATCTTAATATAAAACAAACTGTAATTTAAAAAATAGCACAGTCTGAAATTTCAAACACTTTAAATATGCAGACCTCTCAAATAACTAAAGTCTCAGAAAAGTCAAAGTCACTCAGCCCTGGCTCTTATAAATCCAAAAACAATGCCAATATTTCTTATCATAACAGAGAGAAAACAGACACAGTTACTGTCATGTGAAAGGAAAACCAAAATGCCTTTGTTCCATGTCTGGTGTCTGGGACTTCACAACATCTGGACTCAAAATTTATAAACACATTCAACTTGCCTCATATGCTCAGGCTGATTTATACTACCCTGTCTTCTGTTCTTGATGGTCATCCCTCTGTCCTGGCATCTCCAGTATGTTAGAGTGCCCACAGCAGCTGAAGGTGCACCTTCACCAATCACCTCTCACAGACCCAGTTAAGGGATGCTCAGTTTGACTCAAGGTCCCAGCCATAAGTTTTCTGTGGTGACTCTTTCATGTTCTGGTAATCTTCTCTGTAGCAGAGGCTGCACTTTGTCCAACGCCTCTTGGCCTTTCTGTAGGAGCTCCAATTCTACCCCACAGCTCCCAGCGCCACTTTCTCTGAATGACCCCTTTCATCAAGAGGCTTCCATTCAAATGGAGCTAAACGTTCACCAAGGCCTCTTCGGGGCAATCACAATCAAAGCCTCGGCAACGTGTTACAACTTCTTCAGTCCTATAGTTCTCACATTGCCGAAATCAATGAAGGGGACCTGATGCATTAAACTTTTCCATTTTCAGGTTAGGATACATAGTCTCGAAATTGCTCTGGACCAAGATTTCTGTTCTGACCCTAAAAAAATACTTCATGGAATATTTAAGCTCAATGATATTAGTCTTCATTTACTCCTATCACACTTTTCAGCTCCAGCTATCCATCATTAACAGTTCCAAGAAGGCTAAAATCTCATGCTGTTCTACTGTACAATAAAATCTGATTCATCAGATCCAGATCACTACAAAATACAGATTATTAATACAAAAATCATATTAAATAACCCTGAAAGATTGTTTGAGGGACTCTCAAAGAACCTCGTGAAATTTTATAAGGCAGGCCTCGATTATCTGTGGCCATTTCAAAACTCTTCTCTTCCAAACAGTTTATTTAACATTGAATGTTCAATGATTCTTCTATTTCAAGCTTTCAATTTGCTTGTTCTATGGGTGTTTGTGTGTGTGTTTGTGTGTATGTGTGATATATGCATGTGTGTGTGCACATGTCCTTGTGTGTGTCCAAATTCCAAATCTTTCACAACATACCTACAATCCTAGTAGGAATTTCTGTCCTAGATTGCTGTCCTTTGCTGTAACAAAACATTATGTACAAAAGCGACTAGAAGAAGTACGTCCTTTTATCTTAGTGTGTAGCCTATACTGAAGGAAAATCGGGTAAGAATTCAAGGGAGTATTCTGGATGCAGAAACTGAAGAAGATACTCTAAAAGAACATTTATTTCTTGTTCCTCACGGCTCTTTCTCTGATTGCTGTTTTATAACACCTAGAGCCACCTGCCCTGAATGGGACAGACTTTTACACCAAGTAATTATCCAAGAAAATCTCTCACAGGCTTATCTACAGGGAATATGGAGAAAAATGTTTCTCAATTTAGTATTATACTTCAGAGATGATGCTATCTTCTGTCACCTTAATAATAATGATAATACTACTACTACTAATAATAATAGGTATATATACACATAGTATACATGAAATATATGCCAAATTTATACATATATATGTTTATATATATAAATTTGTGTGCACATATATATATGTATATGTATATTGTATACATATATATACAAATGTCAACTATAATTCTGTGAAAAAAATGCTATGCAGGTCTTAACTGCAGCCCACTTAGTAGCTCAGGTTTTAAATACCATCAGTGAATGAAATATGACTAAATGAATGCAAATACAGGATGTATTGTTTGACAAAATCCTATCATGCTAAAGTATGAAAATATTATTTGAGTGAAATTGCTATATCTTTTCTAAAACATTAATATTTATAACATTAAATATATGTTTGATAACTTTGTACGACTAGTTTTGGATTATATTTATAAATGTATCAAAAAAGAGATGTACTTTATTCTTTGTATAGCCTATAATTAAAAATGTATTTCATAGAATTGTAAATATGTGTAGTGAAAGAAAGATGAAATTATGAAAAGATATTTTAATAAACATGAAGGCAAAAAATGTAGTCTCTGAAAGATTTTTAAGTCAGAAAATTAATCATTATTATGAATTGTTGCATATTGTCTTTTTACAACAGGAGAAATAGGAAGAAGACAATGTGACAAATGAGAAAGTTTAATTTTAAAAGACTTGCATGCAAGGATTCCTATTTTTAATATTTTCTAAAGAATTTTAACCATTCAATTGAAAATAATATACCTGCTAACCAAATTAAGTTAAAAAATAATGATAGAGCAGGTCACTGAGATTTTAGTAAACATAATTATATAAATAATTGAAAATTATATATTTTAAAACATATATTAATTACATAATTAGAGGTTCTCTATTTTATATATTTCACTTAAAATATGAAAACATCTAGTGAAAATAATTCATGTCCTTACTCATAAATCTATATTCATAAATATGCTTCTTGATTACTAGATCATTTCAATACAATTAGAGTTCATTTTTATCTTATTGATAAAAACTGATATATATTTTAGAGAAAATCAATTTAATTAGTGTGGTTCTCTCTTCCAAGAAACATTACTTTATGGTATTTATTACAATATTTTAAATCTGCATGTTGTTTTCTTATTAGATATTTTCTTTATTTAGATGTCATACGGTATCTCCTTTCCCAGTTTCCCCTCAAAAAAAAAAAAAAAAGAAAAAAGAAAAGTAAAAAAAAGCAAGCAAACAAAAACCAAACCCCTGTTTCCTGTTCCCTCCCCCTCTCCCGCGAACCACCCTACTCTCTCCTGCTTACTAGCCCTGGCATTCCCCTACACTGGGGCATAGAACCTTCACAGGACCAAAGGACTCTCCTCCCACTGATGACTGACTAGGCCATCCTCTGCTATACATATGTTGCTGGAGCCATGAATCCCACCATGTGTACTCTTTGGTTGGTGGTTTAGTCCCTAGGAGCTCTGAGGGTACTAGATAGTTCATATTGTTATTTGTCCTAAGGAGCTGCAAACCCTTCAGCTCCTTGGGTCCTTTCTCTAGCTTCTTCTTTGGGGACCCTGTGCTCAGTCCAATGGATGGCTGTGAGCCTCTACATCTGTATTAGTCAGATACTGGCAGAGTCTCTCAGGAGACAGCAATATCAGACTCCTGTCAGCCAGCACTTGTTGGCATCCACAATAGTATCTGGATATGGTGATTGAATATGGGAAGAATTCCCAGGTGGGAATCACTGAGCCAAACATATAATCTCATTCTTTTCTTTATTATATTCAAAAAGTTGCTATGAGCATGATTTTATTTTATGAAAACGAAGTAGATGCTCCTTTCTACACCTTTCTGATTATGTTCATCTTAAATCATGTTCATTGCATTACAAACACATATCTATGTGTGAATCCAGAGAAATATCTATTAAAAATCGTTTTCCTTGTTTGATTCTCCTGCTTATATGTTCCAAACCTTAATAGTCAGAAAAATGCTGTATACTCCAAACACAAATATTCCTTAAGATTATTACTGAAATAAAAATAAGAGCTCCTGAAAATTTTAAAAGTAGGAAAAAGCTCACAACAAATAATTGCCAAAATATGCAAAAATAACAGGTATTATTTCTAAATGGTCAAAATTAATTAATTTTTATTCAAAGATCAAATATATAATCACAATATTCTTTGATTTTTTTTTTTTACTTTGAATTTTAGCCTTAAGATGGTTGAAAACATTAACAATCT
>NW_022196891.1:6823665-6835406 GCF_008632895.1 Mastomys coucha
AAAAAAAAAAAAAAAAAAAAGGATGCCTCAATCCCACTTAGAGGGGAAGAAGAAAGCAATCAATGGGGCAAGAGCAGAGTGAGGGCTGAACCTGTGTGGGAGAGACAACAGAGAGGGGAAAAGAGGAACATGATCAAGTATTGGGGGTGGGGTGGGAAAACAGGACTGAAGCCCTGATGACCAGCAAAAAATGGAAGCAGGCAACCTCAGGAGGTAAGAGATGTGTTGGGGGAGGTACGGGAGGGGTGGGTCTAGAATGTACTAGAGACCAGGGAAGTGAGAACCTCTCAGGACTCAAAGAGAGGGACCAAGCCTGCAGCCATCAAGCCAAGGACTATCCCAGGGGAGACCAGCTAGAGCATCCCCTCTTCCCCACCCCCAACCCCACCCCCAGCTCTGGGTAAATTAGAACATTGACTAATACAACAATACCATACTGATTACAATCTCTGATGAATAGTTTTCAATAATGTAGTGCTTATTTGATTTAAAAATCTCATTACATCAGGACCAATGAAATTAGGAAAATGAGTTACTGCTTAGTGAACTTTACACTACAGAATGCCCTGACAGCTGAATCCTTTTTTTTCCATTTTCCTGGGTTTTTAAAACCCATATTAATTCAAATTATGGCCTCTCAACAAATGAAAGTTTTGGATTGATTTTTGATTGACAAGTTGCAGTTGTGGGGGAGTCAATAATATCAAGTATGTTCTAATACTAAACACTCAAGTAATTTAATGAGACCAGATTTGATCTACCTCTGTAAAGACATCTATATCTGATACATGTTATTTATACATATTTACTGACACCTTTTCATGAATTTCTTTAATATTTATAAGCCTATAATAATATTATGAGTTTGGAATCATACTGAAAAGTAAATGCTAGGAAGCTAAATTGTTCCCTAATTTTGGTTTTGAATTAAATTTTTGAAGTAAAATAATTTTGAATGAAATGCCTCTAATAATTATAAAAATTTACTTTCCAAAGTTGTCTGACATTACATTCCACCACCTCATTGTGAAAAACAATGCAGTGACCTTCAATCTCAACAGTTTTAAATGTAATGAATTACAGAACTATTTACATTTTAATTCACTGAAAAGAAAAATGTATAATGACAATATTGACAAAAGCATGAAACTATTAAGTTTACTTTTTCATCTTATGCCTCAATAGCAAACTAGTTTAAATTAGACAATAAGTAGTCATTAAAATGTCTTTTGTAAAAAAATTACAGTTGAAATCGACATTCATTTCAGTCATTTTCACATTATTTGAATATTATTTTTATTTCTAGAAATGTGTACTTTATTTAATTCTTCTTTTCAGTTCCCAAATATTTTATGTTCTTTAGTCAGCAATGAAAACAAGACCATAGTAATAAAAACAAAGACTAGAAGTTTTCATTTGATATTCAGAAGCAATCTAACTAGATAGATAGATAGATAGATAGATAGATAGATAGATAGATGATAGATAGAGATTGATAGATATATAGTATAATTGCTATTGAACAGCTTTTATCCTTTATTTTTATTAATTTTAAAGATAGATTGGAACATATTATTGGTTCAATCCATAACTGTAAGGTTCAATAATGTTAAAAAAAATGAATGTTCCAACTCACAAGAGATTTTACCCTAGATAGCCTTTTATGTTTAATTTTTAATTTTTATTTTACTTTTTAATTTATGTGCAAGATCTACTTGAGCTAACCAGGTACTTATTATATTACACTTGAAATCTCCTACAGATAATAAATGCATTCAATAAAGCAGCAGGGTATGTTTTAGGGTTTTACTGCTCTGAAAAGGCACCTTGACCAAGGCAACTCTTATAAGAATAACATTTAATTGAGCCTGGCTTACAGGTTCAGAGATTCAGTCCATTATCATCAAGGTGAGAACATAACAGTGTCCAGGCAGGGATAGTACAGGAGGAACTGAGAGTTGTACATCTTTATCTGAAAGCCACTGCAAGAAGGCTGGCTTCCAGAGAGCTAGGATAGAGGTCGAAAACCCATGCCCACAGTGACATACTTTCTCCAACAAGGCCATACCTAATCCAAAGAAACCACACCTCATAATGGTGCCACTCCCTGGGCCAAGCATATTCAAAGTATCACAGGGTGCATAACTAACACATAGAATTAGTATTCTTTTTACACAAACCACAATACACTGGAAAATAAATCAATTCCATGCACAATAGCCTTAAAAATATTTTGAAATATCTCTAGCCAGGTAAGCTAAATACATGTACAAGGAAAACACTAAGATGCTGATAAAATGAAATGAGATATAATATATTCTGAGATTTGTGTAAATATTATTGTGAAATAGATATTATAGTAAAAGTATCACAGGTAAAATATAAACCTCAATGAATTTTTAATGTAGTTCTTCACAACATTTGAAAAAATCATTTTAAATGTATCTTTTCTGTGTCTTTTGTTTGTGTGGGTTTTTGTTTTGTTTTTATTATTTTTTCTTTGTAGGTAAAAGTCAACATAAAGAATGTACATAGACAATGTAATCTGCAGAGAAGAACAGATATGTGTGAAGCCTAGAGATTTGATGACTTGGCATGATCCTTGTCCTGAGGACCTCTGGACTCATGGGTACATTCAGCCCACCTACATTATACAATGGGGTAGAATGGGTCATATATACCAGGTATGTGGTATGGGCCTATGAAATGGGCCTATGTCCTAAGGGAAGCCACTAGAACATCCTATGGGCTGAAAACAAACTATAGAATCCAAGAGAATGATGCACATTTCCCCATTTAATTTCTAAATTCCACAGTAAACCTGAATGATATGAAATGTCAAAGATTCCATTATTTAATAAAGAAAGGACATCTCTGGTTGTTCTAATGCCACTGTGGAAAAGAAAATACTGTGTCATCTATCAAAGGCAGTATGAAGTACTAAGAGGGCAGCACATGTTTGTTGTCATGTTCCCTATAGGATAACCAGTGAAGTACACCTGCAGAGGCTGCTGTGTCTTCCAAAGAGGTCATTTAAGTTATGGAGGTCTTGATTGTACTAAAAGCTGAGCTTACATATAACAGTCTAGCAAGTGCTCCTCTAAGGAGCACTACCAATAGAACCAGAGTTGCTCTTGTCTCTAGTTGTTCAAGAGTAACTAGACTTTAAATTAATGGGTTTTAAACCCTGTGCATTCATGTTTTGAGCAATAAGAGAAAAAGTTGAAGCACAGGGCCTTTTACTAATGAAGGTGAGCTCCTTGCTTCAGTGAGAGGTGGCACTGCCTTTGAGTATGACAAAGTAGGTGGTTCAATAAGAGAAGGTTTCTCAGCTGCTAGTTCTAGAATCCCTTTTTCCCACAGCTGCAGGTGGTTTATCCATACTCAGGATAATGATAATAGCATTGCTATCTTTAGCTTTGATTCTTGTGAAGTCTGGCTCATCTTCCTGGTATTCTGGCAGTTTTCAGGAAAGGATACCAAAAATGATTCATGAGCTGAAAACATATGGAGAGGACCTAAGGATGTGAATCTAAGATAGAGCTTGGACAATCTCAAATATAACAGAGACAAGAATTATACCACCAATTTGGAACTGAATTCCAGGAATAATATACAACACTGGTAAAACTCTACCTAATGTGCTTATCAAAATAATATCTACATCAATTTGACAAATGAAATGGAGCACAAGGTGGTCAAAAATAGGAAAGGAATATTTTTGAAATAGTTAAACTCTTTCACATGGATAAATGATGTTTTCTTCATTAATGATGTTATTGATATTTCGGATGGTATTCAGGTTATCTATAGACACACAGGCATTGTGCTATCTCTTGTCCACGAGTTCACATGATAGCCCTTCATGCTTTGATCCGCTGTAGCTGATATAACTTGATCCTGTGGTGTAACAACTAACATCCAATTGTCTTCATTTTCTTTATCATCTGGTTTTTGAAATAGGACATTGGAAGTTATTTGACTCTCAGAAATCTTAGTATAGTTAACATTTTGCAATACATCTATTTAGAGATTTTAAAAATGAATTTATTTATTCACTTTACAACCCATTATTAGCCCTTCCTACCCTCCCAGTATCCCCTCATGCTACTGGTCCCCTTTTCTTTTGAAAAGAAGAAGCCTTGCCTGGGTGTCTCCCCAGTCAATAATATCCTCCCTCCTCCAGCCCTCCAAAACATCACATTTCAAGTCTCTGTAGAACTGGAAGATCCTCTGTTACTGAGGCCATACAGGGCAGTCCATTTAGAGGCAGCTCAGAATCCAATAGGTTAAGAGGTAGACCCTCCTTCAGAGGACCCACATGTAGACCAAGCTGCTCACCTGCTGCATATACATGCAGGGGTCCTAGGTCCAGCCCATGCTTGCCCTTTGGATGGTAATTCAGTCTCTGGGATCATCCAAAGGTACAGGTACTTGACTCTGTAAAAGCATTACAGATCAGTATCACAGTTGACTCTGCTGGGCTTCCTGTGGAGGCGCTGTCCTCAGTCTGTCTCCCAACACTTCCACAAAACTTCACGAGATATTTGTGTGTGAGCCTCTACATCTCTTACCGTTGGCTGCTGAGTGGACCCACTCAGAGGAAACTTATGCTAGGCTCCTGTCTGCAAACATAATAGAGTATAATTAATAGGGTCAGAGATTGTTCTTGCCCATGGGATGGGTATCAATTTGAGGCAGTCATTGGTTGGCCATTTTCTCAGACTCTGCTCTATCTTTGTCTTGGCATATCTCGTAGACAAGCCATACTTTGGGTTGAAATTTTTGTGGATGTACTGCTGTCCTTATCCTTTATTGGAAGTACTGGGTGCTACGGGAACTGGCCACTTCAGGATCCATATACCCCACTACTAGGAGTCTCAGATACAGTTGCCCCCATAGAACCTGTGGGGCCTCTCCCTATCCCAGGTCTCTGGCATATGCTAGAGATTGCCCCCCTACCACCACCAATCGACGTTCTTTTCTCTCTGCTCTCCCTACATATGATCTATACCTCAACACCACTCCCCCAAATACCCCTTCTTCTATCCTGTTCCCTCCTTCCATCAACATTCCATATCTGTTTTGTTTACTTTTCTGAGAGAGATTCATCCATCCTCCCTTGGACCTCTTTGTTATTTTGCTTCCTTGATTCTCTTGATAATAGCATGGTAATCCTGTGTGTTATAGCGAATATCTACTTATAAGTGTGTACATATCATTTGTGTGTGCTTGTGGATCCTGGTTACTTCACTGAAGATGGTAATTTCTAGTTCCATCCATTTGACTCTGAAGTTCATGATGTACTTTTCTTTAATGGCTGAGTGGAATAGGATTTTGTAGATATAGCACATTTTCTAAATCCATTCTTCAGTTGAGAATATCTAGGTAGTTTCCAGTTTCTGGCTATTATGAATGAAGCTGCTATGGATAAAGATGTGCAAGTGTCTTTGTGGGACCATGGAGTATCATTTGAGTATATGTGGAATAGCAGTATAGCTGATTCATTTTTTGGGGGGAGTCATATTTTTTTTTTTTTTTTTTTTTTTTTTTTGGTTTTTCGAGACAGGGTTTCTCTGTGTTGCCCTGGCTGTCCTGGAACTCACTCTGTAGACCAGGCTGGCCTCGAACTCAGAAATCCGCCTGCCTCTGCCTCCCAAGTGCTGGGATTAAAGGCGTGCGCCACCACCGCCCGGCTATATTTTTTAATTCATTTATATTCCTTTTTTATTATTTTTAACCCTTTTTATTACATTCCAGTCATTATCCCCCTCCCAGTCAGCCCTTTAGCTATTCCTCATTCCATACCCTGTCTCCAAGAGAATGTCCTCACCCCCACCCTCACCCCACTAGGCCTTCCCACTCCCTGGGGCCTCAAGTCTCTTGAAGGTTAGGTATATATTTTCTTACTGAGGCCGGAACAGGCATTCCCTCTGCCATATTTGTATCAGGGGCTCATTTCAGCTTGTGTATGCTACCTGGTTGGTGGCTCAGTGTCTGAGGGATCTTGGGGATCCAGAATAGTTGAGAGTCCTGGTCTTTCTATGGGGTCACTCCTCTCCTAAGCTTCTTCCAGCTTTTCCCTAATTCAATTACAGGGGTACCCCCACTTCTGTCCTTTGGTTGGGTATAAGTATCTGCATGTAATTTTTTTTTCAGTGAGGAGAGAGAGGGCACAGGGTGGTGAAAGGGGAACATGATCAGGTATTGTGGGGGGGGAGAACAGGACTGAAGCCCTGAGGGCCAGCAGAAAGAATGGAGACATGTAACCTCAGGAAGTAGGAGGTGGAGTCTCTAGAGGTGGACCTGGGAGATGAGTCTCCCAGACTCAAAGAAAGGGACCTTAGATGAAATGCCCAAATGTGGGAAGATGGAACTTGTAGAGTCCACCTCCTGCAGAAAGACAGGGCATCAAGTAGAGGGATGAAGTTGTTATCACACAGTCAAAAACTCTGACCCAGAATTGTTCCTGTCTAAAAGAACTGCAGGGACAAATAAGAAGAGACTGATGGAAAAAACAGGTACAAGGACAGGCCCAAATTGGGATCCAGTTCAAGGGGAAGCTCCAAAGCCTAACACTATTACTGATGCTATGTTGTGCTTACAACAGGAGCCTAGCATGGTTGCCCTATGAGAAGCCGAACAAACATCTGAAAGACTCAGATAGCTGGGTCTTGAATGATAACTATTCCCAATCTTAGCAGGGAAATTGCTAAATGCATTTCCAGGATAGTTGTACCCATATGTCCACTCCTAACCACAGTCAAGAAGTACTGTTTCTCTTGCTCCATAACCTGGCCAGTATGTGCTGTCCTTTGTGTTTTTTAAATAAGTTGTTTGGATTGTTGATGCTGTGTCTAACTTTTGAGTTCTTTCTATATTTTGGATATTATCCTACTGTCAGTAGAAGGTGTCCTTTGACTTACATAGGCTTTTAAGTTTCATGAGGTCCCATATATTAATTGTTGGCCTTAATGCCTGAGCAATTGGTGCTCTGTTCAGGAAGTTTTCAAGGTTATTTCTCCTTTCTGTTCTATTAGATTTAGCATATCTAATTTACATTGAGGTCTTTGATCCACTTAGATTATTGAAGTCAACCAGTTTGTTTATATTGTGGAATATATTCATGGATTATCCTATACTTAACCAGTCCTGCATCCCTGGGATGAAGCATACATAATCATGGTGGATGATGTCTTCGATGTGTTCTTGGATTTGGTTTGCTAGTATGTTTTTTGAATGCTTTTGCATCAGTGTTCATAAGGAAAATTGGTTTGAAATACTCTTTCTTTGTTGAGTGTGTTGTTTAGTTATCAGGGTGACTGTGGTCTTAAAGAATGAATTTAGCAGTCTTCCTTCTGTTTCTGTTTTATGGAATAGTTTGAGGAATATTGGCATTATCTCTTTTTTGAAAGTCTGGGAGTATTCTGTACTAAAACAATCTGGCCCATGGCTTTTTTTGGTTGGAGACGTGTGATGACTTCTATTTCTTTAGTGGTTATGGGTCTAGTCAGATGGTTTACTTGATCTTGGTTTAGCTTTGGCAATTGGTATCTGTCTAGAAAATCACCCATTACATTTAGATTTTCCAATTTTCTGGAGTGCAGACTTTTGAAGTAGTACCTAATGATTCTTTGAATTTCCTCAGTGTTAGTTATGTTTCTCTTTTCATTTCTGATTTTGTTAATTTGATTAAATTCTCTGTCCATTTTTGTTAGTTTGGGTAAGAGATTGTCTTTCTGATTTCTCAAAAATCCAGTTCTTGATTCTGTTGACTCTTTTTTATTGTTTTCTTTCTTTCTAATTGATTGAATTAAGCCCTGAGTTTGATTATTTCATTGTCTTCTACTCCTGTGTGTGTTAGCTTCTTTGTTGCTTTCTTTCTTTCTTTCTTTCTTTCTTTCTTTCTTTCTTTCTTTCTTTCTTTCTTTCTTTCTTTCTTCCTTTCCCTCTTTCTTTCTTCCTTTCTTCTTTTCCTTCTTTCCTTCTTTCCATCTTTTTCCTATAGCACTCAAATATACTTTGAATTTGTTATTATGAGAACTCTCCAATTTAGTTATGAAGACACTTAGTATTATGAACTTTCCTCTTAGTATTTCTTTCACAGTGTCTCATACATTTGGGTATGTTGTACACTCATTTCCATTTAATTGTAGAATTTCTTTAATTTCTATCTTTATTTCTTCCATGAGCCAGTTATCACTCAGTAGAGAGTTCTTCAGTTTCTATTAATATGTAGGCTTTTTGATTTTTCTGTTGTTGGTAAAGACCAACTTTAATCCATGGTGATCTGATAAAGTGTATGGTGTTATTTCAATCTTCTTGAATCTGTTGAGTCTTTGTGTGACCAATTATATGGTCAGTTTTGGAGAAGGTTCTGTGAGGTACTGAGAAGGTATATTCTTTTGTCTTCAGTAAAACATTCTATAGATGTGTATTAGGTCCATTTGTATCATAACTTCTGATAGTTTTGATATTTCTGTGATTATTTTATATCTCTATAATCTATCCACTGATGAGAGTGGGGTATTGATTTCTCCTAAAATTAATGTATGGGATTCAGTGTGTTATTTAAGCTCTAGTAATGTTTCCTTTAAGAATGTTGTTGCCCTTGTATTTGTGGCACAATTTTCAGGATTAAGATGTCTTCTCTGTGGATTTTTCTTTTGATCAGTATGAAATTTCCTTCCTTGTTTCTTTTGATTACTTTCAGTTGAAAGTCAGTTTTATTACATATTAGAATGGCTATTCCAGCTTGTTCCTTGGGTCTGTTTTCTTAGAAAACTTTTTCTAGTCTTTTATGCTGAGATAAGTACTATCTTTGTTTCTGAGATGTGTTTCTTGAATACAGCAGAATGATGTATTCTCTTTATGTACCCATTGGGTTAGCCTGTGTCGTTTTATTGCAGAATTGAGTGCATTAATGTTGAGATATACTAATGGGCAATGGTTGTGAATTTCTGTTATTTTGGTGTTTCTGTTGCTTGACTCTGTTTGTGTGTGTGTGTGTGTGTGTGTGTGTGTGTGTGTGTGTGCGTGTGTGTGTATTTCCTTTCTATTGGTTTTATAGGTGTAAAATTATGTATTTCTTTTATTTTATTGGGTATAGTTAGCCTCATTGATTTGGAGTTTTCATTCCCTCAGTAAGGCTGGGCTAATGGAAAGATATAATTTTGATTTGACATGGAATATCTTAGTTTCTCTGTCTATGGTGATTGAAAGTTTTCCTGGGTATAGAAGTCTAAACTGACATCTGTGGTGTATTAGTGTCTGTAAGAACTCTGCCAGACCCCTCTAGCTTTTAGAGTCTTAGAAGAGAAATCTGGTATAATTCTGATAAGGCTACCTTTATATGTCACTTGCCCTATTACTCCTGCTGCTTTTTAGAATATTTCTTGGTTCTGTATATTTAGTGTTTGGATTGTTACATGGCAGGAGGGTTTTATTTTCTGATTCATTCTGTAAGCTTCTTGTAACTTTAATGGCATCCCATCCTTTATGTTAGAGAATTTTTCTTCTATGATTTTGTTGAAGATATTTTCTTGGCCTTTTAACTGGAAATATTCTCCTCCTCTCCCCTCCCCCTCCCCCTCCCCCTCCTCTTCCTCCTCCTCCTCCTCTTCCTCCTCCTCCTTTATTTCTTCTATTCCTATTATTCTTAGGTTTGCTTATTTTATAGTGTACCAGATTTTAAGGATGTTTTATATGATGAGCTTTTTAGACTTCACATTTTTTGACTGACATATACATTTCTTTTATCTTCTCTTCTCCTATATTGTTGGTGATGCTATGGCTGTAGTTACTGTTCTCCTCCCTAGGTTTTCTATCTCCAGGATTGTCTTCATTTGGGTTTTCTTTATTGCTTTTATTTTCATTTTCATATATTAGATAGTTTTATTTATATCCTTCACTTGTTTATTATATTTCTTGTATTTCCTTATATTTATTTGCTTCTTGTTAAAATCCCTCTACCATTTTGAATGTATTCTTTTAGTTTTCCTTAATTTATTCATGTCCTCTTTAAATGCCTCTATCATCTTAATAAAACTGGATTTAAGATCCTCTTCCTATGCCTCACATTTACTAGGATATCTAGTTATCTCAGGTTAACTCTTGTGGTGTCACATTGCTCTACATTTTGAAGATTGTGTACTTAATCTGTCCTTTAAGCACCTGGTTTTCCCTGGTGTTGGATGGATGATCCTGTTGGCAGTCGGACTTCTAGAAAAGGTTGGGGAGGCTCTGGACCAGACAATGGTTGTCTCTTACCTATGGTGGATGTCCCAGGTAGACCAACTGGGGTGACAGGAACAGTACTTAGTACTTACTAGGATTGGAGCAGTACCTGGCAATGGAGGGCAGGGTACCTGATTCTGTTGGCTATGCCTCAGTCAAATCCTACTGTGAATACTGTGTCCTGGGTAGATACTACTCTGTAGGCTCTGTCCCAACAGGACCCAACTGTAGTGGTAGGCAGATCCAACTGTTATGGGAGTGGTTGTTCAGGGTTCCAAGCTAGTTAGGTTTGGGGCCCCCAAAGGTTATCATGGGGAGCCAGGACACTTTTTGACTCATGTAAGACTCCTGTACACTGAAGAACAAGCCCTGAGCTAGACAATGGCACTCAAGGTACAGTGTCCCACTCACATCTCTCAGACACTTAGAGATTTAAGGAACAATACTTAAGAGTTTTGCTTTTATGGTATACTTCCTTTCTTTATTATGCCTCTCATTAATGAATGGTTTATAAATGAGTTTGTAGTGTTTGAACATTTAATGTATGATGTATTAGTCAGGATTTTACCTTATTGTATAGTTAAATTAATCCATATTTTTAAAATTATCTTCAAGCTAAAGCTATACTAGGTTTATTTATTGTGTTTTCCAAGGACAGAAAACAATGAAAATCTTACCTTTAAATGACAACCACAAGAGAGGGAACATAGAGTTGTAAAGAGAAAATGGTAGCCAGTCAGTTCTACGTCACAATCTTCAATTTCAATATTAGTTTGAGAATTATTTGTGGATATCCATAGCTTATCAGTTATAGGGTGAAGTAGATACTGCAGATCCTTTAAATTCAGGTTTGTCTCTTTTCCACATTGCTTTATCTCTGGGTAAGAACATTTAAAATGCCAACTCAGAGCTAATAAGAATGTTGACAAAATTATTATGGATGCTCTTATCCTAAATTGCTATATTTTAATTTCATTTTTAAATAAATTTTATTATCAAATAGCATTTGACTATTTTTATATGCATATTAAACTATAAGATTCTTATGTTTCATCTAGTTTTGAAAATGACCTGTACTGTAAAAAGCTCCTTCTTAGAGTCTGAATCAAGTTTCTGCTTTGGAACTTCTAAATTGTTAAGTGAGGGTCCTCTCTACTTTCCTTCAGTTTGATATCTCAAATCTCCCTTCTGATCATATCACTAAAGCTCACTCTTTCACTTTTCTGTTGAAAAAAAATTATCCTCTATGACACAACTGTGTGAAAAATTTAAAAATTAAAAACTTTGGAATGTGCTAATTTAAATGTATAGCCACAGCAATTATATCTGAACCCTAGATTGTCACAGATAAACCAAAGGGGTTTGTATTTATATAATATGACAGTTAATTGGTGATGTAAGTTTATTATCTCAGTCATATTCTTGTTCACCTCTTTGGATAACAAGTTCATTTCGCCGGGCGGTGGTGGTGCACGCCTTTAATCCCAGCACTTGGGAGGCAGAGG
>NW_022196891.1:6835573-6840185 GCF_008632895.1 Mastomys coucha
AAAAAAAAAAAAACAAGTTCATTTCTATTTTACCTTCCTTAGAATCTTAAACTGTTGTTTCTGGGTTGGGGAATGTGTATGGGGATTCTGGGGTGTTCTTAATTTGGCAAGCCTAATGAAGATAAGGCCGATTAGGCTAATCTAGTGCTTCTATTGTCACGATTCATTTTGTCATCACTCACACTTATAGGTTACCCTGTTGTTCCTACCAATGACCCCTCATTAACAAACACCATATACTTCTTTGGTAGAATTAAGTCTCATTTTTAAACTCAGGGCCTTTCAGAAACACATAAAAACTTTTCTTTCCATGCTAACCCTCATTACTCATTTGCAGACATAGTAAAATGATAACCCATCATTCCTTAGGGTCCCATTAGTTTACTCTACGCCAAGGATCTCTCCAAATTTAATAATTACTAATAGATAGAAAACCTAATATGTGTTTGTGAATCTGAAGACAATTTTGTTTTTTTGCTTCTCCCCTCTCCCCCAACACCCAAAAGAAAATAATTATACTTTGTAAACAACTCCATGTTTCTCTGCCTACTTTGTTGAAGTTTGTAGAAGACTCCTGCCTGTCTCACCTTATTAGAGCTCATAAGCAATTTTAGGTTTCTCCTACTTGATTTCTGAATAGGTGTTTGCTCAAATAAATTATTAAAAAATATTGTTACACATCACTTTAAGTCTTTCTAAAATCAGTTACTGCATAGCCTCATTTTATGTATTGAAGCATTGACCCTTGTATTCTCTGACAACTTATCTTCTGCACTTCAAATTAAAATGTCTATATTTTATTAACCAAAATTCCACTTAAAAATATTCTACCTGGCATTTTTCATCGTTTTTTTTATACAGTGGGTATTCAACTTGTATTAACAATCTAGAAGATCTTATTCCATAGTAAAGTACTTGAGTCTTGAAGGTTTATTTAACTATGTTTCAAAGGATGTCTAATTGTAACAAATAGTAATCATTTCAAGTAATAAGATTTGTATTTGTACTTTGTTTTGATCTCTAATCATTTCTTAATATATGATCTGAAAAATAACTAAGACAGACTTCTTTGTACTCAATTTTTAAAATTTTATTATTTCATCTTTATAGTGGCATAGGTGGTGGGAATCAGGGATCTTTGTCCATGATAGACAGTAGTTCCAAACAGAACTACATTTCTACTCTCTAAAATATAGAATGTAAAATATTTATTCAATATTTTACTTAGAATAAGCAATAAACAATATTCTGTGACAAACTCCTGCATAGTTAAAAAATATACAGAGAAGGACCTATTTTGAATTGCAGATACATAGGGACAGCTAAAGCAAATAAGAATAATTAGCAACATTCTCACACCAGATAGCACCATCACAAAAAATTTAAGCACACAAATAGTTGAGCCAACTGTGGCCTGAAACAGCAATGGCAATCAAAATTACCCAGTTTCTTAAATCATTTATTTCAGTTCCCCAAACTGACATTGTGGCAGAATTTGCATGGGTACTTCCACATAAAAATACAAAGCTATGTAAAAAATTTTATATATGATCCAAGTTTGTGAACAAACTTTGTGAATGCATTTAAGTACGGCTAAAGTGTTAAATATTTAAAAAGTAAACTATTAATAATGCAAGAACTGTAAGTAATTGCATAAAGAAAAGAAAAATACAAGAAATAAACAGATTTAACTCCAGAAGAATTGTGCAAACTGCAAAGAACCCTTTGTAAAGCTGGGAGACCAGGAGATATCACACAAATGAATTGGGCAAGGGTGGTTAGCACAGAAGTACAAAACAAAGTAATCTGTACTGAAGCTCAGGAAGAACATGAGTAAAAACAAACAAATAAACTGTGCATCAGAACACAAAACAAATACCAAATAAAATTACTGTGAAATCCTTAGTCCAAGTTCAAGTCAGTTAATCAATATAAGCCCTCACATAGAATATTTAAGAAATCAATTAAATATTTGGCATTAAGATATAATTATCTATAATTATATTTTCATAATATAAAAATTATAAATGTATAACTTAACTAAATATGGTGTTTTGAATGAGAGTGACCTACATAGACCCAGGTATTTGAGCACTTTGTATCCGTGGTTCTGTTTTTTCATCTCTCCTCTTGCGATATCCAGACACCTTGTTACACTGGCTTGGACTGGACTGGGTGAAGTCCCAACCAGTGAAGGGTGTAGTAAGACGTCAGCCTCTTCCTCCTCCAAGTTGTCAAACTCCATTTCATGCTAAGCTGGGAGGGGTGGAGCAGATTCCAAAAGAATGTGACACCCAGAACTCCCATAAGGCTGGGAATGCTGGAACGGTGTTACATCGCTTAGCAAGAGAACAAAGAAATTCAAGTGGCTTTTCACTGTCATATGGATGGGTCAGTGCTCTGATGTGATCCTCTGAGAGAGACTGGAGTATACTAGCTGGTGAGGCCTGACTATCTGTGACCATCTGGTTAGGGGTTATTTGATTACAGTGTTCCAAGACAGGCACTGAATTAGGCAGGGACTTAGTCCCCAGCTTGAATTTTAGAGATTTCTAGGATTTGAACGTACTCCACATAGTCATTTCAAAGCCAGTTCCTCTGGTGGATTTGCTCCACTGGTTTCCTGTAGCTGGAGCTGTTTGCTAAGGTGTATGAGATGTGGCATTGCTGGAGAAATTATGTAACTGGAGGAAGAATTTTGTCTTTAAGCCTGACTCCATGCCTAGTTGATTTCTCTGCATCTTATTTGCAGTTCATGTTGGGGGTCCAGATCTTCCTGATAGTTGCCATAATGGACTCTTGTTGCTATGCTTTCAAACATAATAGACTCTGAACATTCTCCAACTATTAGTCTAAATGAAATCTTACACACACATATACACACACATGCACACACACACAAATCATGTGAGTTATATATATGAATCATATATATGAATATATATTATATGTATAACCATAAACAAATTCAGAGTAGATTCTAGAATCAAAGAAAGATTTAACCACAAAGAAATGGGAATGTGATTTTGACAGATTTTCAATTATAATAAATAAATTAGTCTAGGAATATAAGTGAATTAAAAAGAATAAATACTAATGTTGTATTTTATAAAAAGATAAGGAGTGAAGGAATATGTTTGGTGGATGTGTAGTCAGGTATAGGGGAATGGTGCACCTATTTGGGTCCAAGCTAAAGTATCCCTTTCTACTGAGGGACCAGCCACAGGACGGTATACTATAGAATAGGGTTTATTCAGGGCATGAGGAAGGGAGTTGAGAAGGTAATAGAGGCATAGAAAGGCAGAGAGAGAGAGAGAGAGAGAGAGAGAGAGAGAGAGGAGGAGGAATATAGGAGTCGAAGCAGGCCATGAGCACATTGGGGAAGAGAAAGGGGAAAGGGGAAAAGGACAAAATTGGGCAAGAAGGGAAGAGCAAGAGAGAGCAGAGGGGGTCGGCGACCCCTTTATAGTGACCCAGGCAATTTTGGGTGAAGCTTAGACAAAATGCTAACAAATAAAATGTTCACACGTATACTCACATGTACATTTCTGAACAATTAACATTGAAACCACTACCTATTAAACATGAAGAAGCAACTTGAGAATAATTTATCCACTTTGTCAAAAGGAATATTCTAAGATATAAGTTTGAATGGACAACCAAAAGATTCTGGAAGCATAAAATTGAGTTTTTCATGAAAATACCTTTTGTCTGAAAAATAGTCATTTTAAGACAAATGTAGAGAGAAGCCAGACCTGACACATTTGCAGTAAAATCACATTCAGAGAAGGTATTAGAAGCTCATGAGACAGCTCAGATCATAAGAGGCACTTGTTGAACACACCTGCAAAAAAACTGTATGATCTTTAGAATTCAGGTAATTGTGGAGAGAATCAAGGCCATAAATTTGACTCTTAACATCCACATTGAAAAACAAAAATCTTTATATTACTCTCCCACTTCCACACAGTAATAATTAATCATTAATAATGTGTAATAAATGATAAATGTATTACGATTTGGCTATATAACATTACACAGAAATGAAGTTCTCAAAACCATTCTCAAATAAATAGTTGAAATTAAAGTAAATATAATGTATACTCCTTTCAAAATGTTAAAAAATGTTAAAACTCTTAATTCTACTGTATATGTACACAAAAGTTTTTACTTGTAAAGATTTTACCAGATAATTCTAGTAAACACAATGGATAAATCTACAACAGAACTGCACCTAAGTTTCAAAGAACACCATTGAAAAAAATTGTATGAACCAGAATGATATGAAGTGCTATGAGACAGTATAGCCTACAAATAAGAGAAATGTTTTGCTGTGGTGGTTCAATATTTTGCCTTCCTAAACAAGACTTGAGGCAGGACAAACCAATAAGCATATTACCGTACAAGAGGGAAATTTCACTTGACCTCACCCCTAGACAAAGAGAATCAATTTAAAGCTGTGAAGATGCTGAGAAAAACAAAGGGAGAGTTAGTGTTTCTGAGGGATAATTATCGAAAACTAAGTGGGCAGCTGAGAAATCATATAAATGTTGGCAACATTAAACAGATTCAGCAGAATATTCAACAGTATATATATATATATATATATATA
>NW_022196891.1:6840195-6849022 GCF_008632895.1 Mastomys coucha
TATATATATATATATATATATGTATACACACACACATATATGTATATGTATGTGTATATATGTGTATGTATATGTATATAAATATAATGCAAACTCCTTTCAAAATATTAAAAAACATTTTGAAGGGTATAACATCTTGAATATATCTATGTAATAATTCTAAATTATATATTCATGTAATTGATATCAACTGACATATAAGTATCATTTACATATATTTTATATATCATTTATATATCATTTTTTATGTAAAATTTAGAATGTAATTTGATCAATGTAAATCATCAGTGTAAATGTTCATTGTATATTCTTTTTCAATTTTAGAAGGAAAAAATATATCTGCCTCTATCTGTTAGAGAACGTACTTTTTTTACAAAAATAAATTATATTTTTCTTGGAAGAAAAACAACTGATCATACCCAAATACCTCCAGGGGAGAGCAGCTCTCTCAGAGGTGCAGGAACAACTGGGAGCACATGTAAGACTACCACTTCTGCTCAGAAGGACATGCCTGGAACCCTTAGGACACAAGAACCAAAGAGCAGCCTAGGACAGGATCCTTCCAGTTTCCATTGACACCTGGAGCTGATCTTTTGCCACAGCACTCCATACTCAAAGACTGCCAGGTCTCCCAAGAATGCTGACAAGTCTGTGAGCACAAGTAAGACCACCACTTCTGCTCAGACAGGAGCACCCAAGACAAAGGAACCAAGGAATAGCCAGGGATAGGAACTTTCCTGTTTCAGTCTGCAACCAGGAGCTGAACGTTTGTCAAAGCTCTCCATACCCAAATTCCTCTCTGAGAGAACTGGTCTCCCAGGAATACTAAAACACAGGCTTCCAGGGGGGTAAGCCACAGTCAGAGACAGCAAGACCAACTAACACCAGAGATAACCAGATGGCAAAAAACAAGGGCAAGAACATAAGCAACAGAAATCAAGGCTACCTGTCATCAGAACCCAGTTCTCCCACCACAGGGAGCCCTGGACAACCCAAAACACCAGAAAAACAAGACACTGATTTAAAGTCACATCTCATGATGATGACAGAAGACTTTAGAAGGACATAAATAACTCCCTTAAGGAAATAGAGGAGAAAACAGCTAAATAGCTAGAAGTCCTTAAAGAGGAAACACAAAATTCCGTTAAAGTATTACAAGAAAACACAACCAAATACGTGAAGAAATTGAACAAAACCATAGAAAAGAGAATCTCAGGTGAAGAAGATACTATAGAAAACATTAACACAACAGTCAAAGAAAATGCAAAATGCAAAAAGCTGCTAATCCAAAACATCCAGGAAATCCAGGACACAACGAGAAGACCAAACCTAAGGATAATAGGTATAGAAAAGAGGGAAGGCTCCAAATTTAAAGAGCCAGTAAATATCTTCAACAAAATTATAGAAAGAAACTTCCCTAACCTAAAGAAATAGATGCCCATGAACATATAAGAAGCCTGTAGAACTCAAAACAGATTTGACCAGAAAAGAAATTCCTCCCTTAACATAACTTAAGTCAGAACAGCAAATGAGGAGGACGAAACATCTGTCCCAACACTGGGAGTAACTGGGACCAGCAGGACACAGGCACACAGGAAATCTACTGGTCCAGTGGCATGGGTTCCTTCCAGTGAGTCTGGGCCAGTACCCTAAGCAGATGTTTCTAACTGTTGTATTAATTTTGAAGAAGAGTAATTTATAAGTTACTCTTTCTCTGAAATGAATGTTTTTCAATATCATCACTTCCAATGAACCAGATTCTTACCCTTATCTAATGTCTGTACCAACCTCCAAGAAGGACCATTGTTCACTGAATCAGTTGGTGAATGACTTCATGGATAGACCATCTTAATACACACACCATTTCTTAAATGAATGTAACCTATTCTCTGTAGGCTGAGAATAAAATCAATTACTCAAGTCAAAAAGCATTGACCATAGCAGGAAATCTTTATCCAAAAATCATGCCTACAGTTCATTCCTTGTCACAACAGACTATCAACTCTTAGCTTAGCTACTATGGAGGTAAAATCTTTTGGTGATGTGAAGGTCATTGAAGTGCAACCTTATTACAATGAACTCCAGTGTCTAAAAATTGTTCTTATTTTGGGTTTGTACCACAGCAAGAGCCAAGATTTTAAGCTCTACTAAAAATGAAACAAACAAACAAAAAAACTTTCATCTATTTATGTTCATTAAATAAACTAGTAGTGATGTATTATTTTAAAATATACAGTATAATATATTTGCAGTTATTTAAACTTTATATTGAGAAAAACAATTGCTGCAGAAAAGCATCTACATAATAGTGTACAATTCATTGTTGTTTTAAATCAAACAACTTTTATAATACTCATTTTTATTGTTATAATATTTTATAAACTTTAAAGAATATGACAAAATAAAAAAAAATTTCAACAAAAAATTTCATGTGTAGAAAAAAATCCAGAAATGTTCTAAAACAAATGTTATGTTTTCTTTGCTTAGTTTAAAACTAAAAGCTCTATTAATTAAAGAATTTTTGTTTGTTTGTTTGTTTGTTTTTTGAGACAAGGTGTCTCTGTATATCCCTGGCTGTCCTGGAACTCACTCAGTATACCAGGATGGCTTTGAATTCAGAAATCTGCCTATCTCTGCTTCCCAAGTACTGCGATTAAAGGCATGCACCACCACTGCCTGGCTTAATTAAAGAATGTTAATAGTGTTTAACGACATTAGAATTACTAGTTAATATTAGTCTAAATAGATAATATTTATCTATTTAGTTTGCAATTCTAGTGGTCTACCCTAGGAACTTATGATAGACAAGGATTCCAACATGGATCTACACCCCCCAGCCCAGTGGTAGTATTTTAAAGATGCAAGGTAGAACATCTTGTTTTAGAATTGGATAATGAGCTTATAACCCTTCAGCCTGAACTATAATTGAGACTAGCAAAACCTGGGGTAAACAGAGATAAGAAAAAGTGGGAAAAAATTTCAGAGTGTCAAATTTCTTATTGTGTGAAAAGTGAGAAATAACATAAAAGTATCAACTTTCATTTTGAGTAATAAACAGTTATTGTTTTCTGTTGAACACTAACAAAAAACAAACAAACAAACAGACACCACATTAACAGCAGTAAGGGAAAAATACCAAGTAACATATGAAGACAGACCTATCAGAATTACACCAAACTTCTCCAGAGTCTATAAAACCTAGAAGATCCTGGGCAGATGTTATACAAATCCTAAGGAAATATAAATGCTAGTCCAGGCTACTATACCCAGTAAAACTCTCAATTACCATAGATGGAGAAACCAAAATGTTCCAAGACAAAAAGAAATTTACATAATATCTTTCTATAAATCCAGCCCTACAAATGATATTAGAGGGAAAATTCCAACACAAGGAGGGAAACTACATACTACAAAAGCAATAATGTAATCTCCTTTCAACAAAACCAAAGAAGAAAGCCATAAAACATAATTCTACCTCTAACAACAAAAATAACAGGTAGCAACCATCACATTTACTTAATATCTCTTACCATTAACGAACTCAGTTCCCCAATAAAAAGAAATAGAATAACAGACTGGATACTTAAGCAGGTCCCAACATTTTGCTGCATACATGAAACACATCTCAATGTCAAAGACAGACTCTACATTAGAGTAAAAGGCTGGAAAACAATTTTCCATGCACGTGGTCTCAAGAAACAAGCTGGAGTAGCCATTCTAATACTGAATAAAATCAACATTCACCCAAAAGTTGTCAAAAAGAATAGGGAGGGACACTTCATACTCATCAAAGTAAAAATCTACCAAGAAGAACTCTCAATTCTGAACATCTATACTGCAAATGCAAAAGGACCCACATTCATAAAAGAAACTTTAGTAAAGCTCTAAGTACATATTGCACCTCACAAGATAATAGTGGGAGACTTCAACACCACACTCTCATCAGATTGACAAATCATGGAAACACAAACTAGAAACACAGTGAAACTAATAGAAGCTATGGACCATGTGGATTTAACAGATATCTATAGAACATTTCATCTGATAGCAAAAGAATACACTTTCTTCTGAGCAACTCATGGGACTTTTCCCAAAACCATATATTCGGTCACAAAACAGCCCTCAATGGATAAAAGAAGATTGAAATAATCCCATGCATCCTGTCAGATCACCATGGAAAAAGGCTAGTCTTCAAGAGCAATAAAAACAATAGAAAGACCACATAACACAATGATAATGTGGTCAAAGAAGAAATAAAGAAACTAAAGACATTTTAGAATTTAATAAAAGTGAAACATTCCCAAACTTATGAGATACATTGAAAGCAATGCTAAGTAG
The DNA here is from genome assembly GCF_008632895.1 of Mastomys coucha. NCBI lineage: Eukaryota > Metazoa > Chordata > Mammalia > Rodentia > Muridae > Mastomys > Mastomys coucha. Next base: position 6,844,534 of record NW_022196891.1, read on the forward strand.
AAAACTCAAAAATAAACTGGAAAGAACATACACTACCAGCTTACCAGTATGCCTTAAAGCTCTAGAACAACAAAAACAACAACAACAAAGCAAATACACCCAAGAAGAGTAAGAGTAGACCCACAGGAAATAGGAAATAATCAAACTAAGGGCTGAAATCAACCAAGTGGAAACAAAAAGAATTATAAAAGAATCAACCAAATCAGAAGCTGGTTCTTAGAGAAAAGATAGATAACAACAAGATAGGTAAACCCTTAGCCAGAGTAGCCAGAGAGCAGAGACAGTATCCAAATTAACAAAGTCATAAATGAAAAGGGAGATAGAACAACAGAAACTGATGAAATTCAGAAAATCTTTAGATCTTACTGGAAAAGCACATATTTAACAAAACTGGAAAATCTGGATGAGATGGACAATTTTCTAGACAGATACCAAATACTAAAGTTAAATCATGAACTCATAAACCATCTAAATAGTCCCATTACCCTTAAAGAAATAGAAGCAGTGATTAAAAGTCTCCCAAACAAAAATAGTCCAGGACCAGATGGGTATAGTGCAGAATTCTATCAGACCTTCAAAGAAGGCCTAATACCAATACTCTTCAAATTATTCCACAAAATAGAAACAGAATATTCACTACCCAATTCATTCTATGAAGCCACAGTTATACTGCATATTATTCCTTGGAGATGGAACAATTTCTGTGTAATCAGTAATTTTTCAAAATTTTCTTTAGTAGAGGTCTTCATAAGAGATTTTTTTTCTACTTTTATCATTTTTATTGTTCCAAATAGATTTTAAAAACTGGTTGAGTGGATATTACTTTTAGCTTCTGAGGATATCATATATATTTAAGAAGCATTTAACTATTATAAATTATTTTTATGACTTAAAAAGTCAATACTGAGTTGTATTTTAAAAATAAATTTTATTGTTTAATAAAAAAAGAAAAAAGATAAACAACTCATCAACACAGGAAAAATAGTCATACTGTGTGATTTATTTATTTAAAAGTACTATGAGTCAAACTGTACTTGTTATTTTCTTCAAAGGAGCAAATACAGATAAAGCTCAAAGCTCACACAACACACATGCACTTACAATGTCTACTGCTCCTTTAATTTTATTTATGATGCTCTCTAAACTAACTTATATGAAGATATGAAGTGAGTGATTTATATTTAATAGATATATACTACCCATAAGGCAGCAAAGTTAAAGAAAACTGTGATTTCAGTGTATCAGATGAAAGACATTTTCCCAGAAAATAACTTAAATATCCTTCAATACTTTCACTTAGTTTCTGTTTTATTGCCTTGGTAATTTGTCTATTTCTTAGTTACATTTTGTGTTTATTTTTCCACATGTATAATAAATTGACCCTTTTGTATAGTCCTTTATTTCTATACTGCATTTATAATTAATTTTATGAAAATATTTATGCTACTGATATCACTGGGAATATGTATGTGTTAATTTTTATGTATTAACCCTACATGTGAAAAAACATTTATTATAATAGTAATTATTCAATTTAATTTCTGTGAATTTTTATAGTCATTACATATGTCAATTTTCTATTTCTCTTTGTTTGTTCATGATATTATATCAGTGACTATTAACATTTTGGTGATAGACAACCTCCAAGTGATGTTGTATAACTTTGTTTTCTGAAATAACTAAAAATGAGCTCTGTGTGATCAATCTATCCTAGACCTGGGTGCATATGAAGAACAAGTAAAGTCAATATCCATAGCAATTGTTTACCATGGCATGATTCATAATGCATGGAATATGGGCTCAAACTAGCTGTCTAGTGTCAATGGATAAAGAAAGTATGAAATACAATATAGTATTAGCATAATACAAAATTGAGCCTCAATTATAAACATTATCACTATCCTGTCAATTGGCACAAAATTGAACTGTAGAACCAAGCCAAATTAGTTAAGGATAGAAAGAAGTACTACTCATCCTGTTTTACATGTAGATATCTGCAATTCAAAATGGCAAACTGAAAGTAGGATAGCAATTTCTGAGAACAAGAAATTGTGCTGGAGGAGAAAGCAAAATAGGATGTAAGAAGCATGGATCCATAGAATCAGTGTACTTTGTTGACATGTCTGGGAATATCACAGTGAATCTTATCAATGTGTACAATTAATATGTCATCATTAAATTTTAATATTACTTGTTAGTAAAATTGAGAACCAGGCCATGGTCTTAGAGTTGTATATAAAAATTAGGTCAGAGTTTTCAAGTTGACATTCTCAAGTATGTGGTCTTTCCTTTCATGTGCCAGGAATAACCCAAGGAGGATTTTTTTTTTAATTCTTTACATGGGAGTCTGTAATGGTGCCTTGCTTGCCTGGACGGCAGCAATAAGGACAGAACACCGAGACTTCTTCTCTCGACGGTTTACTCAGGAATTTTCTTTTGTGTTACAGCTCTTTCAGGTACCCAAGTGTTACAGCTCTCCTAGGTTCCTAGTTGTTAAGGCTCTTCTAGATGTTACCGCCTCCTACCGCCTCCCAGGCTCCACAGCTCTTCTTGTTTCTGTGGAATCTGCGCTTCTTGCTTCTAGGTGCCGTGGCTTTTCCTGCTTCCGTGGAATGGGCGGCTGCCTCTGCTCTTGGTAGTCGCTGCTGCTCTTCTTCTGTGGAGTCACCCCTGCTCCTGCTTCTGCGGAGTGGCATGGAACCACTCTGACTGCCTAGAGAGAGTCCCTTATATACCCGTGCCTGAGCTCTCGTGGTTCTCCTGGATTGGTTCCCTGGCAATCGCCTCATTAGCATACACCTGCTTGGGAGGGGCGCATGCGCAGCATACACCTGCTCGGAGACACCTGAATGAGCCCGCTTGGGAGGGGCGCCTGCACAGTGGAATTGTCTATCTCTGCCGCTGCGCGCATCTTGGATCGTCTGAGCAGCTGCCTACAGGATTCATTGTCAAGAGTATCAACTCTTAAGTGACACTTGTTGCACATTCATATATTTATCAAACTTCTGACCATTTTTCATATTAACTCTTTCATACTATATATTCTTCTCTGTCATTTCTGTTTTTTAACACACTCCTGAGTGACATATGCATTAATTAATATCAGAAAAACAATGAAGAAATAAATATATAATAATTTTAAATTCCACAATCATCTTCTTGATTTTGATGAACAATATTGATATAACTATTCATTAATCATGAAATTTTCATTTGAAGACTGTGTCTAACAAAAGTTTTATTCAGCATGTAGTTGTTGGAAAATGCACTATATCATATTAGTGTTGGCTTCCAAAGATGTAAAAGGATAAGTGTTAAGCTAACATTGATTTCACTGTTTTATACAGAGTGATGGCAATGAGTTAGGTAAGTTAGTGAACATAAATTCTGGTCTAATCCATATATAACTTTTAAAAATATAATGAGGATATCAATATGGTATAGAATGTTCCAGTAGCCATTATGCAGGAATATTACAATAAATATGCCCTGTGGCATGAGAAGTTGGGCAGAAAGATACTGTGACTCAGAAGAGAAACTTACAGTTTACTGTACAATTCATGGGATCTCCTTTCATCTCTTGTAGAGTTTTGACAATTTTGCTACCTCCATACTGCTTTCTGGATTGCCTGTTATTCACTTAAGTTTACATCTTTCCTTGAGCATCTTCAAATATTTTTTTCCTTCAAACTTTTAAGAGGTGAAGTTTAAAGCTCAGTTTAGTGGGCCAAGGGAATACTAATGACAACTTTATCAAACCTACCCCCTATTGCTGGGATTTGAGTATAAATTGAGTACTGAATGTTACTTTTTTAATTTAAATGTGATTACTTTTTATAAATTCTTTCTTGATTTCATTTCTATTAATTTATGCTTCAACATTTCTTTTTAAATAAATAGATGAATTGCTGTAACAGTAAAGCTTTTATTATTGAACTCTGATACCAGCTCTCAAGTTAATCCATTCCATTAATTGTTTTTTTATTTGGAAAAATAAACTTTTGGAAATATATTCTTACAGAGTGACAACTGTTCTGAAAGAAATGTTATATTATGAAAAATAAGCACTTGTTGGAAGATGTCCCCTTAGTCTCAACGCATTCTGAAATTGACAGTTTGTTCCATCAAATCCATTCATCCTTTGATCAGTTGAAAGCATCAGGCTTTAAACAATTTGATATCCCATTTCCTGGGCAGGGAGAAGTTTATGTAGCTCTGCTTAACACTGCACACATTTGAAAGGAAAACACTTAGCAAATTTGACTTGGTTATGTCTTTTCTACTGTTCTTGTGTCTTTCCCCCAGCCGTGAGCAAGCTAAAAAGACCTTAACAGTTTGCCACAGTTGGACTTTAACCATAGTTGGAGTCTTAGGCCTTGCAGCACTTGCAGGTTCCTACAGGAGTAGACTGCCCTCTGAGCTTGCTTTGTGACATAATCCAGCTGAAACAAAACGACATAATCCAGCTGAAACAAAACGACATAATCCA